>NW_027176204.1:0-40000 GCF_023055335.1 Clinocottus analis | reverse complement strand
AGAAAAGGGACCGCGGTGTCCTCGGCCCCTCAGACGGCACCATGACCGCCCACGAGGCGTCCGGCAGCGGCTCCGCTCGGCCCCCCGGGGAGGCCATGCAGCTGAAGAAGGAGATCTCTCTGCTCAACGGGGTCAGCCTGATCGTGGGCAACATGATCGGCTCCGGCATCTTCGTGTCGCCGAAGGGCGTGCTGATCTACAGCGCCTCCTACGGGCTGTCGCTGGTCATCTGGGCCATCGGCGGCCTGTTCTCCGTGGTGGGCGCCCTCTGCTACGCCGAGCTGGGCACCACCGTCACCAAGTCGGGGGCGTCGTACGCCTACATCCTGGAGTCCTTCGGCGGCTTCATCGCCTTCATCCGCCTGTGGACGTCCCTGCTGATCATCGAGCCCACGAGCCAGGCAGTCATCGCCATCACGTTTGCCAACTACCTGGTGCAGCCGCTGTTCCCCACCTGCGAGCCGCCGTACGCGGCCTCCAGGCTCATTGCGGCGGCGTGCATATGTAAGTACTTCTGCTCGGCCGTCTGCCCGCCGTCTCGTCTCGTTGTGACACCTCTCCCCCCTCCACGCCCAGGCTTACTGACATTCATCAACTCCGCCTACGTCAAGTGGGGCACCCGCGTGCAGGACGTCTTCACCTACGCCAAGGTGGCGGCCCTCATCGTCATCATCATCACCGGCATCGTGAAGCTGTGCAAAGGTGAGCGGCGTTCCCCCGCGGCGCGTCGGGGCTCACAGTTACAGGAGAACCCGTACGAATAAAACCACACGACCAGGAACCCGTGTTTTTTGAAATATTCCCGGCCATGCTGCTCTGCTTCATCGTTCTGGGTTCCTCTGCTTCATCGTTCTGGGTTCCTCTGCTTCATCGTTCTGGGTTCCTCTGCTTCATCGTTCTGGGTTCCTCTGCTTCATCGTTCTGGGTTCCTCTGCTTCATCGTTCTGGGTTCCTCTGCTTCATCGTTCTGGGTTCCTCTCGCTCTCCCTCAGGTTACACTGCCAACTTTGAGTCGTCCTTCCAGAGCTCGTCCACAGATCCTGGAGACATCGCGCTGGCGCTCTACTCCGCCCTCTTCTCCTACTCCGGCTGGGACACCCTCAACTTCGTCACCGAGGAGATCAAAAACCCTGAGAGGTTTGCTCTTCCTTCCCTCCTTCCCTCCTTTCCTTTCCTCCTTCCTCCCCCCTTTTAAGAAGGCTGAGCGGTCACATTAATGAGCCGCCGTCCTGTCGTTCCAGGAACCTTCCCCTGGCCATCGCCATCTCCATGCCCATCGTCACCATCATCTACATCCTCACCAACGTGGCCTACTACGCGGTTCTGGACGCCAGCGCCATTCTGGCCAGCGACGCGGTGGCCGTGGTGAGTAGAGCCGGTCCGCACCGAGAGGCGAGCCCGGGGGCCCGAGGCCGCTCTAACCCGTTCTCTGTGTCTGCCCCAGACGTTTGCAGACCACACCCTCGGCGTGATGAGCTGGACCATCCCCATCGCTGTGGCGCTGTCCTGCTACGGAGGCCTCAACGCCTCCATTATAGCTGCATCCAGGTAGAACACACACACACACACACACAGCAGGTCAAACGGAGGCAGGAGAAGCTGTGCAGCTCCTAACAGAGCTTTGTGGCGTGCAGGCTGTTCTTCGTGGGCTCTCGTGAAGGTCACCTCCCGGACGCTCTGTCCATGATCCACATCCAGAGGTTCACCCCGATCCCGGCGCTGATGTTCAACGTGAGGGAGCAAATGCTCGCTGAGGAAATATCTGGCTGCTCTGAATAGAAGACATGTAGAAGGTTGTGTTTTCACTGGTTTCCTCCCTGCTCTGTCCAGTGCGTCATGTCACTGATCTACCTGACGGTGGAGGACGTCTTCCAGCTCATCAACTACTACAGCTTCAGCTACTGGTTCTTCATGGGCCTCTCCATCGCAGGACAGATCTACCTCCGCTGGAAAGAGCCGGACAGACCCAGACCTCTCAAGGTGAGGCCAGTTCAGACACACCTGTGGGAATGCTGTGCACCCATCCATCCATCCATCCATCCATCCATCCATCCACTCTCCTGATTCCTCCCTCCAGCTGTCTCTGGTCTACCCGGTGGTGTTCTGCATGTGCACGGTGTTCCTGGTGGCCGTCCCGCTCTACAGCGACACCCTCAACTCCCTGATCGGCATTGCCATCGCGCTGTCGGGGGTCCCCGTCTACTTCCTGGGCGTCCACCTGCCAGAGTCCAAACGGCCGCCCGTTATCACCAAGATGCTGCGTGAGTATGGTTTTGTTGAGGCGTCGCTTTCAGGCTCCAACCAGCTCACATCTCTCTCTCTCTCTGCAGGCTCTCTCACTCGCTCCACCCAGTTCACCTGCTACTGCGTTCAGACGGAGACGCACAAGAGTGAATAGCCTGGATCCAGCGTCACATCGGATCAGGAAAAACTCCCCAAAACACATGAAAACACTTTTCACAGGGAAAAAGGTGAAGCGCTGCCGCTCTCAGCTTGGATCCCGGGATTCAAAGACTCCCTCCTTCGGGGGAAGAGCGTCCGGCCGCTCTGCACACGGCGACTCTTTCAGGGAGCTCTTCTTGACGAGGGTTTGCCTCGTTAGGGCCGCAGGTGATATGCATGCAAACCTCTAAGATCTTACAGGGACCTGAGAGTGATGCAGGACGAGTGATCGTCCAGATAAAACCCACTTCAGCTGAAAGACGTGTGCAGTGTGAGAGAAAGTAACGACAATGAAAACAAGTTTGCTCCAAGAAAAAAGGGAAGGAAATGTTTGTCTGCTGCTATGTGAAGACTTTAAGTCGTCGTCTTATTGTTATTGATGTGCGTCCTTTTATCTTCATGTGTTAACCGTGTGCAGGAAGCTGTGGCCTTCCTGTTCTTTGTTTGCTTCAATCTGTGACATCTAATAAACATCTTATTCTCCAGTCTGAGCGTCGCTGTTCAGTCACCTGACGGGGATTTGATTTTTTTCCCTGTAATTACTGTTTTAAATCCATAAAAGCAATTTAATTTAATGTTTAACCTCTGAACCGATCCTCTGATCTAAACGAAACCGTTAGCTCCCGATGCAGGACAAACTCACACTGACAGGTTTAAAGTTTATTTTGAAAGCTTTCTTTTTATACACATCTACATATTTACAAAAAGTTAAATTCACCAAGCATCCAAGAACTTCAAGGGGGGGGCAAACTCACAACAAAAACAATGTGTCACGCTTTCACATTGTGCCAAAAATCACACTTATACCTACACACGCACACACACACACTTATACACACGCACACACACACACACACACTTGTACCCACACACACACGCGTATACCTACACACGCACACACTACCATGCACATAATGCAGCCTAAATTGCAACCACGCGCAGCCCGAGACGTCTCACTGACGAAAGTGTTAACAGCACAAAGCATACAAGGCATATCACGCTAATGTGCAACATTTTTAAACACACGTCCACATTGAACAAACACCCACACACAAATTCACTCCACCACAATTTAAAAAAAAGACACTCTGGATCCTTCTGGAAATACCGGCTACTCCTTCAGCTCCATGTGGGCGAGCGGGAGGGACTTCATGTTAAAGACTTATGATTTAGGATGTGTATGCAATCTGCTGAGCTTTGATACTTGACAATTCTTTTGTTGACAAAGAATTTCTCTCCCACAAAATGACCATTTATCTCTTGAAGAAACGCGTCTTCCTGGTGAGAATTAAAGGAACTGCGCTGCGAGCAGCTAATGGTGATTCTGTGGGAAATGTTCCTTGAACTGCAAGATGTCCTCGGTCATCTTGCAGAGTTCCTTGAATCTGATGAGTTGCTACACTTTGAGATGAGATTTATCTTTGAGTTTTCCCTCCGTGCTCGCCCAGCAGAGGTGGAGGGAGTACACCGTTATCTCTGTGGGGGAGAGATCCACTGACGGGTGAAACAGACGAATCAATCGGAATTATATTTGTCTCCGTCCTCCTCTTCCTCCTTGTCGTCTTCTCCACAGCGGGTCAGCTCCTGCAGCACCTCCCTCTGGTAGCGGCTCCAGCTCCTCTGGCTGTACGAGTGCTCCTCCTCCCAGTAACCTGCACAACATCAACAAGATTTCTAGTCTGGGTTCAGAGACACTTCTAGCCTTCTGACTCCGTCTACAGCTCCTGTTCGGGTCACATTTCTGGTGCAAGGGAAACAATTGGCATGTTTCTAAACGGTCAGAAAGGTTTTAAAATGCGTCTTCATCTTAACTGAAAACACTTTGAGATCCAGTAAAAACCATCTTCACTGGATCTCAAAGGACAAACCAGAAGAGGAGCAAGAACCTACAACAACGAGACAAACATGGTTTCCACCAACTGACTGAACACATTTAATTTGGGTCGAACTATATTTTGCAGAATTTCTTCTATCGTCTTTTATTTACCATGAAATGCTGTGTGGAAGGACCTAGCACAGTAAGATGTTGATCAGATGGAGTAACTGTTAATTGTGCATATGACAATAAAATATATTGAATGCTGAATATCTGCAGTTCACCATTTGACCACACGGGGGAGCTACAACATTCAACCTCATGTTTTTATAACTGTTTAACGAAGGAAATGGATGAGAACCTGTTGACCTTAAAGCATCCATAAAACTGATCAATCGGTATCAAAAGTCATATTTGGGGTTTAGTCAAAATTAAAAAGCGCACACGCCCAAACCTGCACAGACAACCGACACGCCGCCAGAGAGACACATACGTACCGCCGTAGCGCTCCTCTCTGTCGCTGTCCCCATCACTCCCCTCTTCAGGGTAGTCGTTCCTCCAGTTGCCTTCGTCGTTTTCATCGTCCTCATCTTCATAAACATCCTCTTCATGAACCACGAGGTCAGGCACCTGAGATGAACAACAAGCTGTTTATCTGAAAGCCTCCCCTCTGTTGGATCATTTTTGGTTGAAGAGAAATTGTTTAATAATAAAAAAGTATATCAAATGTGAGCCAGCCTCATGATTTAATAAACACATATAAACACTTTTGGACAATCATTTTGTAAGTACTTCTGATTAACGTACTGGTATGCAAAGACCT
This sequence comes from Clinocottus analis, assembly GCF_023055335.1. NCBI lineage: Eukaryota > Metazoa > Chordata > Actinopteri > Perciformes > Cottidae > Clinocottus > Clinocottus analis. Next base: position 34,919 of record NW_027176204.1, on the reverse strand, counting down.
GCCGCGTGTGAGCAGACATTCGCTGATTTGTCCATATTACAGTTTAGCGGTCAGTTAGCGCGTAGCGGATGTGAGGCGTTCCCGAGTCTAATCGTTACTTCACCCATGTCTTCATTCACTCACTCCGAGTCCAGCACTCATTCATCTGCCCGTTCCATCCATCCACACACACCATCTCTCCCTCGTCGGCGTAGGCCCTGATGGACAGGATGTCCTGGATCCAGCCCGGCGTGACCGTCTCCTGGTAGTAAAGGTCGTAGACGTAGTCGTTGCCGTCGTCCCGGTGCTCCCCCCCCAGCCCCTCGCCGCTTATGCTCAGGCGCTCACGCAGCATCTTGGTGCTGTTACACAGGATCACGTCCGGGTCCGAGGATGGCGCCTTGACAACAAGTAGAGCGAGAGAATAAGTCAATGCAAAAGGTTATCCATATTAGCAATGCCATGAATTATAACCTCTAAAAGTTTAGGACCAGTCACACAGTCTACATAAAGGAGATCAACTACTGTAAGATTTGGGTACCTAATCACAGTGTTTGTATTAAAACAACTTGTCAGTTATTTATTACATTATTGAATGGATCCTCTGATAACGCAAGACAAAAAAAAGAGACATATGTGATAACGTTATAGTCTTTTTGAGAACATAAAAAAATTTGCTGAATCAACTTCAGCCCACCCCTCCCCCACCAGGCATGTTGGAAATCAGCCTGAACAACATGTGGTGACACTCAGCAGTAGAACTGGGTATTGTCCACAATGACATACCGGTATCTTTACTTTGAGTTTAGTACTTAAAGTACCTCTCAGCACTTTTATCGTCACACAAGTCCTGATTTTTAGTGCATTAAAATAAACAATTTTTACTAAATAAAAACACAATGAATTTGGCATTTCTTCTTTGTCAGGATGGGATTTGTATTGGTCACTAATACAACCAGTAATCTGTTCCTTTTCTTTGCTGAGAAAGAAAAAGAACAAACTCAGAACAAAGAACAGAAATGTCAAAGGGATTTACTGCCAGAAGCAGAGGGCCGGTTGCTGTCCGCCTCAGATACTACACAGACACATATAAGCAAATCTCTGGAGCTATATCTAGCTTTCATGATCAGTTTCATCATATAACATTTGATAGTAGACAAACAAGATGTGTATGGGTGTCAGAAATATACTCGCCATGGTTGGTACGTTTCTGGAACCCAGCACACAAGCATTATTGTCATGTAGGCGTTTTATTCTTTCTGCCATGTTTTATTTGTTGCCACCTACAAAACAATATATAAGTAAAACCAATACTCGGCTCCTCTCACCTTGCCAGAAGACTTGTCCTTGTCCTCTACGTCCTCGTGCAGGAGATCAACCACCTGGATCGCCCCCAGAACCAAACATTTGCCCTGCTCGGCCCCGGTTTCCCCCGCACTCTCCGGAGCTTCCGTCCGTGGGGTCGGCTGCTCGGCGGGGCTCGACAGGCCTGACCGGTGACTGGACAGTATTCTGTAGCGTTCCTCCCTCCGGGTGCTCCACTTGGCGCTGCGCAGGTCCCCCGCTATCCGCTGCGAGCTGGCCCCGGAGGGGCGCAGCGCGTGGGCCATGCGAGGCCGAGCCAGCGCCTGTCGCACCTGGGTCTGAACGGGAGCATCCTGGGGAGAGGGACGACGACAGGTGGGGCGTTTATATGGCTCGCTTAACAATGACGGCATCACTAAAACACACATGTTGGGGGTTAAGAACGTCAAAGTGAGCAGAAACACGTTACCCGATTGGCAGGGACCGTAAATTAAAATTAATTAGATTAAATAGAACAAATCAACGCTGTTTCGTAATAACGTCATACCGAAAAGGTGTAGCGCTAGCTAGTCCTACTAGCGTTACGTTGTAATACAAGCTAGGCTAACGTGTATTAGCATGAATGATACATTTGTCTTTTTGACAGTGTGTTACAACAGCTAAGCTCGCTACTACATCCCCATGTTAAAGCTACGACCACTGGAAATTATGGATGAAATATTTTATTTTTTAAAGGCCTACAAATACGTCACAGCTCCATTCAACGTCAACAAAACGAGCTAGCGATAGCAGCTGCTAATGTCGGCGTAACGTGCTAACAACAATTAGCACAGAAGGCAAGGCGCCTTGTTTCCCCGACAACCGCCGCCGTTTAAAGTGGTAAACTTCAGCTCGGTCACAGACCGGGCAAATGTACTCACGCGGTACGATCGTACCGACACGCCAACTGGTGTTTATTTATCTTTTCCATCGCCCGCTAACGTTACCGCTGGCCCGCAGCGCTCGGTGAGCTCGCCCCGTCACAGCGGGCCTCTTACCTGTGTCGCTACGGTCGCCACGAGTTTGAAGACAGAGCTTTCGACCTCGGCTTCATTCGGCTCCGGCACCTCTTCCCCGGAGCTCTGGGACGTCTCCGGCCGGATGCGCTTGCACGCCAGCAACAGCGCATCCGCGGGGTCAGTGCCCCTTTTTCTCTTGACTCGTAGAATCGTTGTGTTCGGGTCCATGTTGTCACTCTGTCTGTGTCTGTTCTGTCTGGCGCAAGGAGGAGGCAACACTGGACAGCTCCGCCTTTATTTCCGGGTATCACTCGGGCTGTTGAATGGAAGAATAGTTTACTGCGCATGCGCACGCAATATGAAGCCCTGACGTCACCTCTTTCGAGCGTCTTTGGTATCACAAACTTCACAGCGAATGATAAACATGATTATTATTACAATAATGAAAAAAGGAATGACAATAACAATGATAATGACTATATTACTATTTTCTCAAATGACTCTTCCTTTGTATAACTTTTGTCCTATACTTCTCATTCTTCAGAGTCTGGATTGTGCCATCATGATAATAATAATGAGTTAATTATAACCAATATGCCCGATATTTTTGCATCACAAATAATTCAATTGAGACAAACTAAACATACATTTAAGAGCTAAAGGATTATTGATTGTTGCAAATACCTAATATATTGTATTATTGTGTCTTTTTAAAATGAAATAAAAAATAAAGTAACATTTAAAAATGTTATTTTGTGTGTTTGTTTGTTATCAAGTTGTGTTTTTCTATGCGGTCCATCGCACATGCTCTGTTCTTAAAGAAAGGCCAACCACAGAGCAGTGTTACAGGACTCTCTTTCATTGGACCGCCACTTTAAATTAGAGAGTGATCATATGGAATATATCACAAAGAAACATTAGTGTTAGGGCATGCTATTATCATGGATGATAATACTATTAGCAATATTAATAAAGGAAAGACAAAAAGAAAACACAATTTCAGTTTCAAAATGTATTGTGTGTATATATATATATATATATATATATATATATATATATATATATATATATATATATATATATATATATATATACATGTATATATATATGTATATATATATATATATATATATATATATATATATATATATATATATTTATTTATTTATTTATTTACTTAAAAGGGACCACGTACAGGTAAAACATAAATGTATTGCCATTTGATGCACAGTACCAGATTTTAGCTATCGCTAATTTGCATCCGCAGTCCCTTAACAGATCAGGACAAACATAAAACAAGAACAAATATTACAGGATAAAATACACTATAAAACATTATATGGGGGAAGAGGACAACAGCAATAATACAGCATATTAATAATAAGTAATAATAACCATTAAAAGTAAGTAATACAAACAATTAAAAGTAAATCAAAGAAAATCTTAGAAGTAAGTAATAGCAATTTAAAAAAAATAATAATTTTGTTCAATGAGTACAGTGCTGACCAGACTTCAACAGATTTTTCAAAGTTTTTTTAAAAGTGAAGTGAAAAGTTCTGGGTATGTATTAACTGAGTTGTGGTCGTCAGTGTTGGTTGATTAGCGATGTAACTTCGATGTTTTTATGGATGAATGAGTTGAACCCTGTACATCCAGCAGATGGCGCTCCTGCGTCACTGTTCCGTCCAGGTGACATGCGCATGCGCAGCAACGTAAACGGGTTTTAGCTGAAACAGTCTCCACGAGATATGTCAGAGGTTGCTACATCTGATATGCGTTGTACATAGTTTTTTCATATATATATATATATATATATATATATATATATATATATATATATATATATATATATATATATATATATATATATATATATATATATATATCTTCAAGGTTTTTAGGAAGTGCGAGTCATTGTGTAACCGTGGGAGGTCCACTTCTGATATTACCGTATTCATAAGAATCATAACTGACGCAACAATAAATAATCAGAAGGAGTTACTGTTTGCCGATGCAAACTTAATCTAAAGAAGTTGCATGACACGATTAAGTTATTGTCATTTAACTGCATGTGACTGGAGTCCAGAGGCCAGTAAGCACCTAATATAGGCAACCGCTGATACGCCTGAGAATATCAGTTATTGAAACTGGTGGTCATCACTTTCTGAGAGGAGGGGTCTCTGGAGGAGAAGGAGTTGTTCTCAGACCGAGACTTGCAGGACAAGGCCACGGACCACAGGAACATGAACACACCTGGGAAGAGAGAACCGGAAAGCTGTGAATCCTTGTGAATGTGAAGAAAGAAACAAGCCCAGTGGATGAGCGAGGTCCTGCGTACTCACCCTGCATGGCGTTCAGGACGGTGAAGACGTAGACCCCCGCGAGGGAGACGTAGGAGGTGCTCGCCAACACCCAAGGGAGCCCCAGCACGCAGCTGAGGCCCAGCACGGTGGCACAGTCCCTCCATAACTTCATCCACTTTTCTCTGTCCATCTTCTTCGAGCCGCCACCGTCAGCGCCTCGACCGCCCGCCCTCAGCCCCCACAGCTTGAACACCACATGCCCCAGCATGCAGGAGTTGCACAGTATGACCAGGCAGGGGAAGGCCACGGTGGTGACGGAGCTGACCGGGAGCCTGTGGCTGCTCATCCAGCAGCTGCAGGATGGCAAGAGAGAGCGTTTTCTTCTACTGGCAGCGAGGAGTGAAGCAAGATGCACATGGCAGGGACTCTAACCTCCCGTGTGATTGAACATTTGAAATCCTAAAACAATGTGTTGGTTTCTTACATCTCCGCTGATGAGCTGTGGTTGTTGACGTCCTTCGATTCCGGCTTGTATTTTCCATAAACACCTGAAATCCCACAAACCACTGCGACCAGGGTGGGGAGACCTGCAGGGACACGACAGGTACAGAGACCCTTCAACAAGGCTCAAGAGGCCTGTGTGCACACAGACAGAGCAACACACACACACACACACACACACACACACACACACACACACACACACACACACACACACACACACTATGGGCTGGGGAGATCCCAATCTCAAGATGGCCTCTAGTTTTTGTATTCGATTCAAAGACCAAAATAACGTTTAAGACCTGCGATCTCGTTGCACTCTGGGTTTGTGATGTTTTGGTGTTTTTTGTGTTATAAAAATGCCAATGCGTTGTTGTTAAGATCTATTTGACTTTAAATGGACCACAATGTACTTATGAACTTCCGCATTGACTTTACTCGGCAGAACTGAAAGTTGCCGCCTTGATGCAACTGCAACCTCGTTGCTCTTCTGCAATGTCTGAAAGACTCCTCAAGGTGTAACTTTAAAATGTGAAAACAACTTTGTACATTTAGTACAAGTATTAGCCGGTCGCCACTAATATTCAGCAGTTAGTGGATGTGAGCGCTTCACTCCTCACCCCATCCCACCACGCTGAGCTTCAGCAGGTATCTCCTGACGTAGATGTTGAAGACCCGGACCAGCAGCAGGTAGAGGTGGAAGCCCTCCAGGGCGGTCCAGCTGAAGGAGGCCAGCAGGGACCAGTGCAGCAAGAGGCCCAGAGCCCGGCAGACCCAGCCCTCCTCTCCCCCGTCCAGCCGCCACACCCAGAAGCAGCTCAGCAGGAAGCTGGCGTGCAGGCAGAGCAGCGCTCCGGTTAGATGCAGATGCACGCCGAGAGCCTTCTCCGGACGCCGGCGTCTGGAAGGAAAAAGGTTCATGATGATGCTTTATGTATTGCCTCTCGCTTTCTGGGCCGCACTCTCACTCTCTCACTTTCTCACCCTCTCACTCGCCTGCATGCTCACGACTGAGAGAGCATGCACAGTTGCAGACATCTTTTTCTGTCATTCATAGGTCTAGGTATTCGCAGTGTTGCAATCGGTTCTATTTTCGTTATTTCCTGTTTTGAGCTTTACAGGAAACTATGAACCTCAAAGCATGAGGCTCCACAAAACGTCTGCAACATATAACACCTGTATCTGCACAGAACTCACACACGCTAAGACTGCACCATCAAACCTTTTCATCAATGGGTTCAAGTGGATCAGGAGGACAAAACATAGAAGACATGAATCCAGTAGTAACACACTAACAGTTACATCCACATGTTGCTTCACTTACTGGACCCAGAGCCCGACCTTAAAGAGACTTGATGGTATCTTCATATAATCCACTCTGGACCCATGAAGCCATGAACATGATCATTTGAAGTCAACTCACTGCAGGTGTATGTAGATGCTCAAGCTGATGACTGAGAAGAAGATGGAGAGCACTGATCCCACGTAGGTGATGTAGCTGAGGTTCACAGCATCACTTTCCTCCACTGACAGCACAGGGTTCTGGATCGGAAACATGGAATATGAATTCATTTTAAAACGTAGTTTAAGTTTGTTTAGCGCGTCGCTGATGACCAAAGATTTTACCACGAGCACGGCGAAGAAGCTCAAGTGGTTGCAGCTGCAAACAAATTCACTTCCAGTGTTGCTGGTCTCACAGCCGGCTGTGCTCCAATGACCTGGACACACACACACACACACACACACACACACACACACACACACACACACACACACACGCAGTATAAATCATCTTTTCGTTGAAGAGGAGCGGAGGCCTCCATGTGAAACCTACCTGTTCCGTCCTCAAGCGAGGACTCTTGCCAAAACACACACGTCCCATCCTTCCCCTGAAACACGACACAAACAAAAAGTGTATTCAAAGTCAGAGGAAAGCAGGACTTTCTCCAACTGGGACGCCCCCCGCGGCTCTGTCCTTCTACCTGTTTGTTGTGTGTGAAGGTCAGTCTGACGGTTTGAGACAGGTTGTGGACCGGTCGGCTGCCGGCCCTCACCAGCAGGACGACCCCCCCCAGCACCGTGCGGGGGGGGTCGTCCGGTGTCAGACGCCTCGCTCGAGGGGGCGGGCTCAGCTGCAGCGACGGAGAGAGACGAGGAGAGACACACGGCGTTAGCGCTGGTCTGAACCCAGCTTCTTTCATCCACCGTCTCTTCCTTTTCATTCCCTCAGAGCTGCGGAGTTCATGGACGTCAATGCCGATCGGCATGACGTGAAATAATACAGAGAAGTAAACAGAAAGGGCGCTCATTCAAAGGAATAGTCACAATATCAACTGTAGGCCTCGGCTGTGGAACGGCCAAATCAAAGCACTTCATCGCAGAGACATCCAGACGTGAGTAGAAAGGAAGGAGAAGAAAACCATAAAAACTTACACACATCAGAATGTGTGTGTGGCGTCATCCAGACGTCTTGTTTCCAGTTCGGCTGATGGAAATCACAACGCAAATATATTTTGCTAAACAAAGCGTGTCCCTGCACAGACGTGCGGCCGTTCTTCCACTTGCCTCGACGCCTCGATGGAAAACTATACGAGGCTCCTGCTGAGTACGATCTGAAGAGATTTTATGTGAACTTTAAAGATAGAACATAGATAAAGATACACATGAAGGCCTCCTCCTTATCCAGCGTCCTGCTGTTGATTTCCTCAAAACTCGTAAAAATGTTTTTACAAAAAAGAGAAAGAGAAGTCAAATGTTTGACCTTGAGAGCCACTGACCTTGAAGAAGGTGCTGTTGATCACAGTTGCCACCAGAAGCACCTTGTCCTGGTCCTCGGCTCCTCGGCTCCTCTGGAGAGCTGAAGATGGGATCTGAACCCCGTGCTGAGGAGTCGGACTCGCTTTGGCCTGAGAACACAACCGGGAACATGTGAGCTGCTCTCCTCTCTCGTTGGAAGACAAGACGACGAGGCTGACGCTGATGCCCGGTCAGCGAGAGGAACGAACATGTTCCTTCTGGTTTCATGTTCAGAGACATATGAGACAACAGCTGGAGCCCAAAACATGATCTCACCTCCTGCGTCCAGTTCACCCTCTCATAGATGAAGCCCTGCACGCGGAGTCGGAGCCGACAGCGTGTGATTCTCTCCTCATAGCACCTGCCAACGCATATTTCACACTTTTCAGCAAACAAAGCAAACACAGACTTTTAATTGTTGACTTTAGGGGACGAAACCAGACAAACGCGTCGTCGTTCCTCCTTTAACATCATTCCAGTGATTGCAGCCTGTCACCGTGTTTACAGGGACATGACACGTCGGGTGCTTTTGGTTCCTGAAAAGCTTTCAACCCGGCGGCCTCAACAGTATTATGGGATGCGTGATCATTTCTTATTGTTTTCAGGGACGGTGGGAGCGTCCATTAGGCCTCAGGGAGCTGTCACATGTGTGTGTGTGGTCACCTGGTCCAGGAGCCGACGTCTGGCTGCTGACAAATGCTGAACACCTGTTCACAGTTATCTGGAGCTGCGAGAACAGAAGAGGACAAATGAAAGAGATCCAACGATATCAGGACAGCACATGTCGATCCCCACGTCCTCAGAGAAACTCCGTTTCTTCTTCTTCTTCTTAGACGTTTTGCACAAACGGTTGAGTACGAGTCCCCGACCAGCGGAGGACTTTCAGGAGCTTCATTGTTCTCTTTTGAAGCTCCTCAGTACCACGATGGTTAAAGTGCTATCCGTCGTAATCACACAGGGAAAAGCTGAACAACGATGTTGAGAACTCACCGAGCGCTCGGGTCGTAGACAGCCAGGCCAGCGCGAGGGAGAAAAGAGAAGTCCACATGGCGGCCGGGCCTCTCAGACGTTGTGATGCGGCGCTCTGCGCTGCAGCCGCTGCGTGATGAGCAGTTTCACATCTCCATGATCACATGCTGCCGGCGGCGGAGGACGGCTTCTGCATCACAGACGTGATTCATGAACCGACGCGTCTGACTTACCTAATCTCTTCTACAGAAAGAGAGAGAGAGAGAGAGAGAGAGAGAGACAGAGACAGAGACAGAGAGAGAGAGAGAGAGAGAGAGAGAGAGAGAGACAGAGAGAGAGAGAGAGAGAGAGAGAGAGAGACAGAGAGAGAGACAGAGACAGAGACAGAGACAGAGACAGAGACAGAGACAGAGACAGAGAGAGAGAGAGAGAGAGAGAGAGAGACAGAGAGAGAGAGAGAGAGAGAGAATAAAGTCTCCTTTTACAAAGTGACTGAACAATACATTCGATTTCACTTTGAGGAAATCTCAAAGTTGGAGAAGAAAGAGCTTCGAGAAAAGAGGAAATTTCTAAATGTTAGTGTTTTCCTGTGAAACCCCCGCAGCGGTGAAGCTGTGGTGACGCCACAGCGCTGGGGAAGAGAAACTCACTCTGCAACCACAACATGTGGGCCCAAAGCTGGCAGCACATTTCACACCTTTATTACTAAACTCCTCAATACTGTTTTCTGAATAAGTCAAAGCCACGAAAAACCACTTTGAGGTCAGACGCGACCGCTGCTCTGATGCAGTTAGATTATATTCATAAACACATTAAGGACACTGCTTTACTTAAATCACACTTAACGCTACACACACACACACACACACACACACACACACACACACACACACACACACACACACACACACACACACACACGCTGCCAGAGCTGGAGATGGTTTAACTATGTTGTTTTATGTTTTGTATAATTGAGTTTTTATGTCCTCCCTCGTTTGAAAGTCTCTCACAAGATGAGTCGTTTATCAAATAGTGGATTTACTCTGCTTCACAATGAAGAGGTTTGATGGATAAAGTGACGTCTCTAAGTTGTTTTTATATCTTTAATCTCAAGGTTTTGGTGTAACTTGCCGACCGGCTGCCTCCATCTTTCTTTAGCTTTTCTTTCTCTTCCTGTCACAGTTCTTCTTCTCTCTCTGACTGGCTTCACTCACCTGTTGCTTCAGCTTCTACCTTCTACAACTAACTCCATGGTTGACGAGGTCATCACGAGGTCATCACGAGGTCATCACGAGGTCATCATGAGGTCATCACGAGGTCATCAGAGCAGCAGCTTGGCTTCATGGTCCATGCTGCTCATGCGCCACATCACTGTGCTTCTGTTCACCTGGTACTTTGACCTTTGACCTCTGAGAGTCCCAGCAGCTCGTCATCATGTGAATATGCACAGTTATGTATTATCATCCCCACGTCATCATTTCTATCACTGCGTAGAGCTTTGTTTTTAAAATATAATCAGACATAAATAAGCTTTTTCTTTTTCTTATAAAAAATATAACCCAGCGGGTTTTGTCCCCGGGAGCGGGTCCTGTCCTATATATATATATATATATATATATATATATATATATATATATATATATATATATATATATATATATATATATATTGATGTCTGTGAGTATCAGCCCATAAAACAACATGCCGACAGACAAAAAACGGCTTCTGTGCAACAGGAAGTTGAGTTCCTCCTTCAGAGTTGCCAGTCATAGTTTCCAGTGAACTGAATCTGAATTATTGAGTTTAAAATGACGAGTCTGACCTTGACATGTTGATCCAGCGGCCGTCGGTTCTCTTCTCTGTGGGATGATACTTGCCGTTTACATGTCAGACATTATTTGCCTATGAAAGAGACGCTTTGCCTGATCTCTGATTTACATAAACAAATAGCAAAAACAATGCTGAGAGCATTTGTGAATGTGCGTCACTTCATTTTCTTAAGTACAGTGCGCATGACCTTTTATGCCGCTCATTTGACTCTTCAATATTATTTTTGACTGCTATAGTTGATATTCATATACAAATATCTGAAATACGCGGTGGGTGGTTGGTTGACAGTTTTACAAATTCAACTCCACCTGAGACTTTGTGATTTCTCTCGTCAGATGATAAACTTTGCCCTCGTTATATGATCCAGTAAATATGTTATGAACCCAGCTCTCCATCTCCTCGATAGCAGGATGCTCATCACTCGTGACCATGTCACATGTCACCGTGTCTCAAGCGAGACGCTTCCTCCTCTGGACCAGCCCGTCAGTGCGTCCTGAAGCGTACCCGCGTCCATGCGGACGATCTCATTGGTCAGTTCGGCGTGGTGGGTGTGGCGGTGGGACTGCTCGAGTCCCAGACTCCTTAAATTGGGAAACTTGTGCTCGTGATTCACTCAAGGTGTCTGGAAACAACACAGAACACAAAGCTGCCGAGGCGGGACGCGACACACAGATCTTCTGGCTCTTCTGGGGAATCATGTTGTGGAAGAGCAGCTCCACCGGTGTCTTCGTCTTCATCTTCATCTTCAACCTCCCTCTCTTTGCGCAGGCCTCTCAGCCAGACAGAGTTTATGTCTACGTGGCGATCAAGATGACCTGGAGTTCAGCCCTGAAATACTGCGAGATGAACCACACGCACCTGGCTACCTTTCAAGATTCGACTGACTTTGATGCGCACAGCAAGACTTCATGTCCTCAGACCGAGTCGTGCTGGATCGGCCTCCACAGAGACACACATCAGCATGACCTCTGGAACTGGTCTGATGGAGACAAAGCAACCTATGCAAGGTGGGCTGTAAATGAACCTAATAATACTCCCAAAACAGAGGATTGCGCTTTAATGAGATCTGGGTTTTGGCATGATTCTTCATGTGAAAACAGATTACCATTTGTGTGTTCTGATAATCTAATCCTGGTGAAAGAGAACAAGACATGGGAGGGCGCTCTGGACCACTGCAGGAGTCTGGAGGTCGACTCCACTTCAGGCGGTTACTTCAATCATCGCTTCGATCTCCCGCACATGGCCTTCGGAGTCAGGAAGGGAGCGCTGCAGGACTCCCAGACGCCAGAGGTGTGGACGGGGCTGCGCTTCCTGGCAGGAGAGTGGCTGTGGGTGAACGGGAAGCCTCAGACCGAGGCCCTGCAGGCCTGCCCCGCTCCCGGGATGTACTGCGGGGCCATGTCCAAGACGGGCAGGATGCTCCCCATGAGCAACTGTGTGGAGACCAGGAACTTCCTCTGCTCCAAGCGCGACTAGCGATGCGTCTTATTAGCATGTTATTAACGTGTTATCTTCACTCGGTGTGGATTAGTTTGTAATAACTTAACTTCTCCGAGGCTTTGATCTCACGAGATGAGTTATTTGTCAAATAATCTATTTACTCAGTTTGATGAATATAGTTGTATGATATAATCTCATTTGTTTTCATGTCTCATCTTTAATCCCAAAGGTGTTGGTGTTATTTGTGTATTTAACCAGACTTGTATGCATGTGTTGTCTTCTTAGTTTACTTGTTTTCCTTCATGGTTATTCAGATAATGTTCAAGGTTTGAGGAATGGTCCTCATGTGAAGCTGCGCAGCATCACAGTAATGTCTCTCTACGGTTATGATTTAATGTGCATTGCAGCAGCTGCAGTTCAACGTCTGTATGAAGTCAACAACTGAGTGTCAAATAAAGTAAATAAAGAAATAAATAACGTCTCAACAATATGTATTATCAGTTTTTAAATTGAACTGGATGCATTGTCGTGTTCGGTTTCCTCAGAGAGCTTCTTCAGACCTTAAGGTCCACAAAATAGACCCGAATCAATGTTCCAGTTACATGTGATTTATATATAGAAAGTAAAGCAAACACACACTCCACAATCCCCGAATGCATCCTATGATTCTCATGGATATACATGCATAATACGTACAGTGTCATTTAATATAACTGCATCCTCCAGAGCGATGTGTCTTCACCCTGCAACATCACATCTCTCACTAGCAGCTGCCTCACTGGGCCTCGCAGTCTAATCGTATTTGTCTGCTGAAGTCTTCACGGGGCTGGAGGAAGTCAGCCTCTCCTCCATGTCTCTCTTCCTCTGCTTCTTGGCTGACAGACAGATCCACAGGAAGATGAAGAAACCTTTGGACAAAGAGACGCATGAACAGCATGAGCGGAGGCACAAGAAGCCACGAGAGGAGCCCGTCGGCAGCAGCAGACCTTGTGCGGAGTTGAGGATGCAGAACAGGTAGAGGATGGGGTAGTTGACGTATCCTGAGCCCAGGAAGGCCAGCCCCCAGGTGGTCCCCATCAGGCAGGTGAGGCCCATCACGGTGAGGCCGCTCCTGCCGGTCTCGCCCAGCCTGGCGCTCTCCCCCCGGGCCGCCGAGCCGCTCCTGAACACGCGCTGCATCTTGCAGATGTTGGAGGCCACGGCGATCAGCACGCCGGAGGTGAAGGTGAATATGAGGGTGAAATACACCAAGTTCAGGGAGTAGAAGAAGGAGTCATCCGTGATCCAGCAGCTGTGGGACGGGGACGTCAGGATGAATTCATCATGAGCAAAACCATAAACAAATACGATCACATGATGTGAAATGTTCACAGGGTATTGATCATCTCTAATCACCTCTATGGATAATAGTTTTCATTTCTTTGTGTCTTCTCTCACTTACACGTCACAGTTTGTTTCCCAAACTAATAAAGATTATGATTTTAAGCCTCTTTCATACAGTTATCAGGTGTTATAGGTGCAGCAGCAGCGTCACTCACATGGCGTTGGTCTGGTTCGTGTCGGACACGCTCATCTGTGTGAGTCCGTAAAACTGTTTAAAGTCCTTCACTCCCAAAGAGACGGCCACGATGATGCCGGGGATCCCTGAGGAACACGCACACACACACACACACACACACACACACACACACACACACACGCACACACACACGCACACACACACGCACACACACTCGGCTTAACACGGTGGGGATTCGTGCGTTGGGGTGGAAGATGTGTTTAAAAGATGAATAGTCTGATTCGTGCTCATTTTAATAATGTATTTGTGTTTGAAGCGCCCTCTAGTGGCCAGGTACGCTCATGGCTCCATGTCCACGTCCTCCTGAAGGTAATCGGTTAAACATCTGTAGAAGTGAATGAGATGTGCAGAAGCTTTGCGACACCAGAGCGCTCACCCCATCCGGCCAGGGACAGTTTGAGCAGGTAGTGTTTGAAGTAGGTGTTGAACACCTTGATCAGCAGCAGGTAGAGGTGGAGCGCCTCGATGGCCATCCAGGTGAAGCAGCAGAGCAGCGAGTAATGCATGGCGGCCGCCACCAACACACACACCCAGTCCGGCTCCACCGTGGCGCCCCACTCGCTCAGCAGGAAGGCGGCGTTGAGCAGGAACAAGGCGCCGCTCAGAGACACGTGGATGGAGACGGAGAAATCCGTCCGGTGGCTCCTGAAGGAGGAGAAGGAGGATAAGGAGGAGAAGGAGGAGAAGGAGGAGAAGGAGGAGAAGGAGGAGAAGGAGGATAAGGAGGAGAAGGAGGATAAGGAGGAGAAGGAGGATAAGGAGGAGAAGGAGGATAAGGAGGAGAAGGAGGAGAAGGAGGAGAAGGAGGAGAAGGAGGAGAAGGAGGAGAAGGAGGAGAAGGAGGAGAAGGAGGAGAAAGAGGAGAAGGAGTCACCGGCTGAGCGCCGGCCGCTCGCGATGCTGGAGAACCTACCGGCTGAAGACGAATATCACGATGGACACCGCGCAGAAGAAGGCCGACAGGCCGCAGCCCACGTAACTGATGTGGGACAAGACGTCCCAGTGGACTCGAGACACCGGGCCTCGCATCTGCAGAAGAAACAGGTTGACTTTTACCAAACGCCTGGAGGCGAGTCACAGGACCGGAGGAAGGGGATCACATGACGGGCGTCAACGTCTAACTCCACAGTGAAACAATAAAACAATGCAGCATCATACTGCACACGTGGTGGGTCATTACACGCCGGCGTGGAGGAGGATGTCATGACGAGGTCAGACGCTCATCAATGGAACATTACTTGCAGCAACTAAATAGTATTTTCTGGGATTAAGTGAAATCTGACTTGTTCCCACGGCTCACTGGTTGAAGATCACTGGTCTAACTGGTTCATATTTCAGAGGAAGGTCCATGACACCAAGAGGTCTCCTCACCAGGAGGACGGCGAACGGCGTCGAGTGGTTACAGCTGCAAGTGATTTCAGTTTGATTGACACTCGTCTCACATCCTCCAGGTTTCCACCAGAAGTCTGTGAACATGAACGCAGCGACTTGAGGACAACGAAGAAAACCTCCTTCTGGGTAAAATGGGCAGATTTGCACGTCGTTTTGTGCAAAAAATAATTCTTTCACATTTAGAGCAACACAAGTAATATGAATTTCACCTCACATGACTTATCATTGCATGAATAAAAACATTGTTGTGTGTGTGTGTGTGTGTGTGTGTGTGTGTGTGTGTGTGTGTGTGTGTGTGTGCTAAATTATTTTATAGTCTGAAACTTGAAGCAGTTCAAATGCATGCTGAGTGAAAACAACAACAAAAATAATACTTATATATACTTATATTTATATATTATATATACTAATATGTTTTCCATGCTATTATAATGAATAGGATTGTTATTATTATTATAATACATATTTGTTTAGCTGTTTCGCTGTAAATATGAAACTGCGTACACAACCTACCGTTTTCATCAAAATAGTGACACTGAAACCACGAACCAATCTGTGAAAACATTAGAAGATGAAGAGCGCTTGAAGTTCAGAAGCATGAAACATGACTTCCAACACGCCGTCAGCGACATGGAGTCAGTCCAGTAGACTCAAACCAAAGTGTGTCTTTCACCGTGGACTACACAAAGGAAGTCCATCACAGGAAACTGATCGACGCTGAAACACGAAAGACTTACGTCCACGTCGGAGGGAGGAACTCTGAAGATCATCTTGATTGGCGTCATCAGATTATGAAAAGATTGTTCATCCAGGAGCTCGATCCTGAGAACCAAGGATGCGATTTCTTCATCTGCAAACTGGAGGACAACTTCTATGACAGTATATATACATGTATACACTGTGTACAGAGTATATACGAGTGTGTACTGAGGAGTAAATAGAAAGACGTTTACTTGGAACTGGCTGTGGTTGGTGTAGCTGACCAAACAAACAACCCGGTCCTCCTGAGGGATCATCTGCAGCGCATCCACAGGAAGCCACACGGCCGGGATGAAGGGCTCGTTCTCAGGCAGCAGCTGAGGAGGAGAGGAGGAGAGGAGGAGACAAGGAGAGGAGGAGAGGAGGAGACAAGGAGAGGAAGAGAGAAGGAGAGGAGGAGAGGAGGAGAGGAGGAGACAAGGAGAAGAGGAGAGGAGGGGACAAGGAGAGGAGGAGAGGAGGGGACAAGGAGAGGAAGAGAGAAGGAGAGGAGGAGAGTAGGAGAGGAGGAGAGGAGGAGACAAGGAGAGGAAGAGAGAAGGAGAGGAGGAGAGGAGGAGAGGAGGAGAGGAGGAGAGGAGGAGACAAGGAGAGGAAGAGAGAAGGAGAGGAGGAGAGGAGGAGAGGAGGAGACAAGGAGAAGAGGAGAGGAGGAGAGGAGGAGACAAGGAGAGGAGGAAACAAGGAGAGGAGGAGAGGAGGGGACAAGGAGAGGAGGAGAGGAGAGGAGGTTACCGAGGGCAGCTTGTGCTCATGGAGGTCCATCTTGTTGGACAGGGTGAGTTCTCGCTGGTGCCCAAACTCCTGACAACCAAGTGTTCCCCGTGTGAGTGTGGATCAATAAGTCAGGTGTAGCAGCAGCAGCAGCGCCGCAGGGTCGTCAGCAGGTGTCAGTGTTGCTACCTGAGCGCTGTCGGTCTGTCCAGGTGGAAGCGTAGCGCTGTGATTGTGTACTAAAGTCCTGCACAGCTCCGTTTCTGTGCACCGTCGCGCTCACCGCTGTTCCTTCCTCGCCGGGCGTTACCTGAGGAGCTGTGATCTGGACTCTGGCGCCGGCCGAGGCGAGCTCGGCCTCGCTGACGTTGACCACGTGCAGAGACAAGCTGCCCATGTCGTAGAGCTCCGAGCCGCCGCCGTCCAACGGGGCCGAGCCGCTGATGTTATGGATGAATCTTCTCTCGGCGCTGCAGAAACACAACAGACCTCAAACACGGGTTCACAAGCGCATCACTCAGAGAAACCCTCCAGAGAGGAGAGGAGAGGAGGAGAGGAGAAGAGGAGGAGAGTAGATGAGGAGAGGAGATAAGAGGAGAGTAGATGAGGAGAGAAGATGAGGAAAGGAGATAAGATGAGGAGAGGAGATAAGATGAGGAGAGGCGACAAGGGAGGGAGAAGAGGAGAGGAGAGTAGATGAGGAGAGGAGATAAGATGAGGAGAGGCGAGAAGAGGAGAGTAGATGAGGAGAGGAGAGAAGATGAGGAGAAGAGAGAAGATGAGGAGAAGAGAGAAGATGAGGAGAGGCGAGAAGAGGAGAGTAGATGAGGAGAGTAGAAGGGAGGGAGAAGAGGAGAGGAGATGAGGAGAGGAGAGGAGAAAAGAGGAGAGTAGATGAGGAGAGGAGAGGAGAAGAGGAGAGTAGATGAGGAGAGGAGATGGGAGAAGAGGAGACAAGGGGAGAGGAGAGAAAAGGAGAGGAGAGGAGAGGGATAAGAGGAGACAAGGTGAGAGGAGAGGAGAGGAGATGGGAGAAGAGGATAGTAGATGAGGAGAGGAGAGGGAGAAGAGGAGACAAGGTGAGAGGAGAGAAAAAGAGAGGAGAGGAGAAATCGGCCGACCGGCATTGCTAACAGAGTTACTAAAAGGTTAAATGAAGGTCATCAGTGAAAACAAGTCAAATAAAGTGATTGCTGACTCACAGACAGCGTGAGAGCTCCATGAGTCTCCTTGACGCTCACCGTATGAAGGCCGTCTTGACTTTCCAGTCCACGCTGAAGAGCTCTGAACACTTGGCCCTCAGGTGGAGGAGCTTCTTCATGTTCTTCATGTCTCTGCTGTCTTCCAGGTAAGAAATCAGCGGCACGACGACGTCGGGCACGCACAGGATTAGCAAGCAGCTGTAATCTGGCGAGTGAGAGAGGAATCAGACTCAATGTGCAGGTACGTGATTGTGTCGAGTCTTTTGAGCGACTCACATGGTTTCATGAAGACGGAAATGATGCGGTCAGCATCGGTGGCGCTCGCCGGCAAGCAGTCAGAGGATCTGTTGAAGGGCTCGCTGACGGTGCACAGAAGGTCGCAGGTCAATCGCTCTGCACGGCACTGCAGGCCACCGGACCGCCGATCCTCTATGACAGCTGTCACGTTTATCAAATCTTTCGGCATGTCGATGGTGATGCTGCCGTCTGAGACGTGGAAACACACTGAACACAGAGACGAGGGACAACTCACGGAGTCTCACTGGTAATAATGAAGTCTCAGCGAATGGAGTTACACAAACATATTTACATTTAATGTACAAGTAAGAAACATGGCCGCTCATAGAAGAGTTCAGAGATGCTGAGCAGCAGTGGCAAGTTA
Source organism: Clinocottus analis (assembly GCF_023055335.1). Taxonomy (NCBI): domain Eukaryota; kingdom Metazoa; phylum Chordata; class Actinopteri; order Perciformes; family Cottidae; genus Clinocottus; species Clinocottus analis. Next base: position 16,491 of record NW_027176204.1, on the reverse strand, counting down.
TTAGATCTTTATTAGTTTCTCTCTCTGCAGACCAACGTCCTGAGTGCTGCTGCGAGATAACCAGCGCGCCGTCTGCTTGTGTTCAAACAGGCCAGTAGCTACGATTAGCTTTGATTAGCTACGATTAGATACGATTAGTTATGATTAGCTACGATTAGCTACGATTAGATACGATTAGATACGATTAGTTATGATTAGCTACGATTAGCTACTATTAGCTATGATTAGCTACGATTAGATACGATTAGATACGATTAGATACGATTAGCTATGATTAGCTACGATTAGATACGATTAGATACGATTAGCTATGATTAGCTACGATTAGGTACGATTAGATACGATTAGGTACGATTAGATACGATTAGATACGATTAGTTATGATTAGGTACGATTAGGTTCGATTAGCTACGATTAGCTTTGATTAGCTTTGATTAGCTACTATAAGCTACTATTAGCTACTATTAGCTATGATTAGCTACGATTAGGTACGATTAGATACGATTAGCTATGATTAGGTACGATTAGGTTCGATTAGCTACGATTAGCTTTGATTAGCTATGATTAGCTACTATAAGCTACGATTAGCTACGATTAGCTACTATTAGCTACGATTAGGTTCGATTAGGTACGATTAGCTACGATTAGCTACGATTAGCTACGATTAGCTATGATTAGCTATGATTAGCTACGATTAGCTACGATTGTTTTGTATGTGCAGGTCCACTGAGCATTTTAAAACTGTCACTCATAAACAGCAAAAAGAGCAAAACATGAACAACTAGAATTGAATCATTTCTTTGTCTTCGGTCAATAAAACCAGAAAGTAAAACACAGTCTGTACCGCCGTGAGCCGACGCTGCAGGCGGCATCATCATCATCATCATCATCATCATCATCATCATCATCATCATCATCACGGGGAGCATCATATCTCCTCTGGAGTCTGACGGGAGGAAGACAAAGCTTTATGATCATCATTCATAAATGGAACATTTATAGTTCATTAATATATCACTGTTAACAAACAAGGAAAGTACAATTATGTTGTAACTTAATTTAAGATATTTTAAGTTTGTTGTTGCCCACATAAAATATATTTTTAACATAAAATATACTTGATTTACTCATCAACTAATGATAGCAATACACATTTTAATGATAATTCCTAACTCAAAATGTCATCAACTATTAATACTAACAGTATACTAATACTAAGTCTAACAGGCAGACACTCAAATATCTATAAATATGAACTTTATCAAAGAAGTGATTTGAACTTGAATATAATTCAAGTCATTACAGTAAAGGATGAATATCATCCATCACAGGATGGTCACTGCTAAATAATCTTAAACTCAAAAGCATTCAGATTAAAAAAGGCCTCTATTGTTGACTCATAGATATAATATAATATAATCCAGCACACAGGTCCACCTGAAGGGACAGTTGAAGTCCATCACAGAGATTTCTGAATCTTTAACACGAATCAAACAACAAAATGAAGTTCTGCTCATACTCACATCCCTGCTGCTCGCAGACTCGTCTCCTCTGAAGCCAACAGGAAGCAGCTCACAGCACAAAGGCCCTCATGTTCGGGTCACTTCACGCAAATATATGTTTTTATCAGAGCAATAAACCACAGCCTGGCTCTGTTTCCTGTTGGTCTGACCTCCAGCGCTGTCGCGTCAACAGGGAAGATTATATTCACGACCTCATGCTGTGGAAACCACTCAAGATGTGACGGCTCCAAGTGATTTAATAAAGGTTTAAAACATTACAACCACGTTACAAACATGAACCAAGAGTACAAGATGCAATAGACCCGGATCAGAGAGATCAGAGAGATCAGATCCTCTTCTCTTCCATGAAACACCTTCCAACATCGTCTCTCTCGATGGAATATAAAAAGTGCAACGTCCTGTCTGCGCTGCTTTTCAAGTGCGCGTGCATGAGGTTGTTATCCAGTTAGTGTCCCACCAAGACGGTGTTTAGCTCAGGTAACACACCTCATGCATGCACATAAACTAAATCCATGCTATATAGTATTGATAAATGCTATATAGTGTAATAATAATTGATATTAGAGTCGCCTGCTGGATTTAGCTGCAACTAGCATGCTAGCTTCTCAGCTGCAGCGTGGAACATGAAAACATGATCGAAAACAGGAATGATAACGGCAAGTGTTCAGTGTTTCTGCATACATTGTACCCAACACACACACACACACACACACACACACACACACACACACACACACACACACACACACACACACACACACACACACGGACAGCGTGTGTGTGTGTGTGGGGCGAGGCTCAGCTGTTGGTGCTGTGTGTGGTTGCACTGCTCGTGTTGGTCGTTGGGTTCCTGCTCTTCTTCCAGGACATCACAAACCACAGGAAGAGGAAGAACCCTGAGGAAGAGGAGGAGGAGTCACAAGAGGACTGTTAGAGACGGCTGGACATGCAAATCCTTCTGGCTGTGGCTCGTCCCTGTGTGACATCATGCAAATGTTCAAGGCAATCTCCACCACACATGAAATATCATCATATAATATGCACCGTTTATGATTTAATGTCCCTGACATTGCTGTGCTGTTGACACTTTGTGAGAGGAATACAAATCCTGTTATGTTGAAGATGAAAATGTTGACATTTGACCTTGACTTTAACCAGCGATCACATGTGTGTCCATCACCCGTTGACAGGTTGGACAGCACATTAAACATTCATTTAGCTGATATTAATGACAGCGATGTCGCCATTAAACCCATTTAATGTTTATCCTTTGTGGTGCTTCTGCATGTTTCCTTCACATCATCAAACAAAATGTTCTTCCTGATCCTTGACAGTGTCCCAGAACGTGGGGAAAAAAACATTTGCATCTAAAAAATAATGTAATTATTGTTGTTTTTCTTTTCTCACAACAGTGATGGATGCATCTCATGAGTTATGGCCATGTGACTCAGTGGAGCATCATCTCCATGAGGAGCATTGCTGTGCTGACCTTGCAGCGGGTTCAGGATGCAGAAGAGGTAGAGACCCGCAGTGGTCAGGGAGCCAAACGAGAAGAAGATCAGGCCCCAGGTCACGCCCAGCAGGGTGCTGACGCCCAGCAGGGTGCAGGCGTCCCGCTTGGCTCTGTTCTGGTCCCTCTGCCCAAACTGCTAAAGACGTCGTGACACATCAGCAGGTCAGAGACACTCACAAAGCACCAGATGCTGTCTGCTGCTGGACAGCGACAGCAGGGCAGAAACCTCCTGGACTCATCTGCAGGTCCTTTGAACGCCTCGCTCTCACGAGTCCAGTCTCCACTTTGAGTCGCGGCAGTTCACTTGTGCGAATGAGTATCAATCAAATGCATGACTCAAAGAACAAGACCCATGATGTTCTACACTTTCCTTCCTGTCTAAAAATACCATGAAAAAACGGCAGAGAGACTCGAACCTCTTCGCTCAGGCGCAGGCCCACGATGCGTCTGACCGTCACCAGCAGCATGGCGCCGTTGAACAGGAACACCAGGACGAACACGCCCAGCGTGCTCGCCATCTTCACCGTGGGCTCCACGATGTAGCATCTGCAAGGAGGCAGAGAGGAGGAGAAGGGTTCCAGTCCCCTGTGAGGGAAATACTGGAGTACAAATGTCCATTCAGCGAGCAGAGATGCAGCCAGATATCACAGTACTACACAGGATATTACTTCCTACCAGCAGTACTACACAGGATGTTACTTCCTACCAGCAGTACTACACAGGATATTACTTCCTACCAGCAGTACTACACAGGATGTTACTTCCTACCAGCAGTACTACACAGGATATCACTTCCTACCAGCAGTACTACACAGGATATCACTTCCTTCCATGTATACCAGTAGTAGTACACAGGATATTCCTTCCATGTACAGCAGTAGTAGTACACAGGATATTACTTCCATGTACATCAGTAGTAGTACACAGGATATTACTTCCATGTACATCAGTAGTAGTACACAGGATATTCCTTCCATGTACATCAGTAGTACTACACAGGATATTCCTTCCATGTACAGCAGTAGTAGTACACAGGATATTCCTTCCATGTACAGCAGTAGTAGTACACAGGATATTCCTTCCATGTACAGCAGTAGTAGTACACAGGATATTCCTTCCATGTACAGCAGTAGTAGTACACAGGATATTCCTTCCATGTACAGCAGTAGTAGTACACAGGATATTCCTTCCATGTACAGCAGTAGTAGTACACAGGATGGCCCACACACATGCAAAGCTACCTGTAGTGAATACTTTATTGCAGTACATGCTTCTTGTGAATGTGTTCCCTTACATCTGGGTGCTGTTGGGCGCAGACGAGTCCAGCGGCACGAGTCCATACGCGTCTCTATCGACGGCGACCACCACGACCACCATGAGGACAGGAAGCCCTGAAACACACGCAGGAGCCCAGGGAGCAGCGGAGGAGCCGGGAGCTGTGGTCATTTCATGCTACTTTTTATGCTACTCTATGTACTACTGTACTGTATGGACTACTCTACTGTAGAGTACTACATACAGTAGAGTCTCTACTCTATATACTACTCTACTGTATATACTATTCTACTCTATGTACTACTCCACTCTATATTTAATATTCTACTCTATGTACTACTCTATATACTATTCTATATTAAGTATTCTACTATTTTTTTTAAACTTTATTTACTTTGCAGAATTAGATTTATGATGAAAACATAGTCAACAAATATGTTTTGATGTAGCACTGTGGATGAAGATATCTCTCTCTCTATATCTATATATATTATATATATATATATATATATATATATATATATATATATATATATATGTATGTATAGATATATATAGACAACAAGATACATAGATATCTAGATATATAAATATGAATTAATATCTATATCTATATATTTGTCTCTCTCTCTCTCTCTCTCTCTCTCTCTCTCTCTCTATATATATATATATATATATATATAAATATCTATATACAGTTCTATATCATTGTGAAATAGACATTCTGCATAATGAATATCTTTACTTTGAGTCATTTAGATGCTTTTACTTTAGTACTTTTACTGTAGCAACACGTAGCATTTAGCTAGCGTTTAGCTAGCGTTTAGCTAGCGTTTAGCATTGCTCCCGCTCTGCAGAGCCCTCCTCCCAGCATGCTCGAGCAGGTTGGGACTCGGTGTGAGCGGCTCACCCCATCCCACCACGCTGAGCTTCAGCAGGTATCTCCTGATGTAGATGTTGTAGACCCGGACCAGCAGCAGGTAGAGGTGGAAGCCCTCCAGGCCCGTCCAGCTGAAGGAGGCCAGCAGGGACCAGTGCAGCAAGAGGCCCACGTAGAGGCACAGCCCGCTGGAGGACAGCGACGCCACCCACTGGCTGGACAGGAAGTGCAGGTTGAGGAGGATCAGGGCGATGGCCAGGTTGATGTGGACCTTGGAGGAGACGTCTTCTCTCAGCTTCCTGTCAGACGGGGAGAACCGACCCGAGGTGAGCGGGAAGCCAAGCGCAGAGTCCACTAGAGGAGAGACTGAATGTGACGACAGCAAAGAGAAAGCAGACGAGACACAGTGCAAACAAGGGAGGAGGAAGAGAGCCAGTGGAAGGAAGCAAGGAAGAGGTGGGAGGAAGGATTGAAGGTAACTCTGACCTGTTGGTGATGAAGAGCAGAACGGTGACGAGCAGGGCCACCAGAGACAGACTGCAGCCAATCAGAGTGATGGTTGACAGAATCTGCAGGTCTGTGGCTGAGACGGAGGAGGAAGGAGACACCTGAGGAGAGGAGGCACATGAGGAGAGGATACACCTGAGGAGAGGAGGCACACGAGGAGAGGAGACACATAAGGAGAGGAGACACCTGAGGAGAGGAGACACATGAGGAGAGGAGACACATGAGGAGAGGAGACACCTGAGGAGAGGAGGCACATGAGGAGAGGAGACACATGAGGAGAGGAGACACCTGAGGAGAGGAGGCACATGAGGAGAGGAGACACCTGAGGAGAGGAGACACCTGAGGAGAGGAGACACATGAGGAGAGGAGACACCTGAGGAGAGGAGACACATGAGGAGAGGAGACACCTGAGGAGAGGAGACACATGAGGAGAGGAGGCACATGTTGTCTTTTCCACTTTACTGAACGCTCTTGTTGTTTTGAATCAAACCTGCATGTGTAGAGTTTATTATTATTTTGTACTTTTGGTGGGAGCGTCAGAAATGACGACACAGAGTGTCATGACTCAGGTGCGTCATGAGAAAACCTTTTAGAAAACTGTCTACTGGGGTTTTTTATTAAAGAAAAAAAGCCCAAAGCTGCTATATTCAGCTGCATTGAGCACAGTAAGTCATTTACAAGTGAAATATACGGTTTGGTACATGAAAACATTCAAATGTCACAGATGGTGCAGATGATGAGCCTCAATGCAAATGTCAGAGACCTCACCTGAATGTTCTCTGTTCTAAACCCTCTGTGACTTTCTTCTGCTTCACTTTGTTTAACCTCCACAGAGAGAACGTTCACATCTTCTGGCCGGACCTGAAACCTTTTCATTTCTTTCTGTGTCATCTTCATTTCCTCTTAACCGGAAACATACAGACTGACATTTACACAACTGAACAACATCTCACATGTGTTCCTTTAATTATAACACAACATTATTAAACAGCCTCGTGGCTGCAGAGACACACTCTTTAGTTTGGGGAGGACACTTTCAAGCAGAGGCCTAAACATAGTTTGGTTATTGGTTGTTGGTTGTTGGTTGTTGAAAGGTTGCTGTGAACACGCTCGTCTCCGGTAACGCGGTTGGGTCGTGTCTCTCTGAGGAGGTGAAGCCTACCAGAAGCACGCCGAAGTATGTGAGGTGACTGCAGCTGCAGGTGAGGACGCTCTGACTGCGGTTCCACTGGGTTTCACAGCCAGCGCTGCTGAAGCCTGCAGACACACAACCACACAACCACACAGCGACAGAGCCATTATGCAAACACCTCTGACTCGCCGGGATAACATCCACTCAGCTAACCGGCTGCAGTGAATCCAACTCGTAATCCTCATCACACACACACACAATAAAATAATACACATTCTATATATATTACTCACTCTTTGTCGAAAAGTTCAAGAACACACATCGAGGGATTAGCGTCTCCTGTGACAACACAGCAGGTCTCACGTCAGGGTTCACATGGCCAGTTTGTCATATCTGTTCTTCTCTTGGGCAATACATGCAAATGGAAGGAAGTTGTAGTTACGTCAGCAGGAAGCGTCACCGTGATGTTGACGGGCTCCTGCAGAGCAGAAACCCTCTGGCCGCGCACACTCAGGCCGATCAGCCTGTTGTCGTGTAACACGTCTGCTGCCGATGCGGTCTACACGGGACACATGCAGGACGTTAGCTCATGCTTCACTATTATTGTGTTTATTGGGATCCATCTCCTGAAGGAGGAGGAACAGAGGACCTCCCTGTGTTATCTGTCTGTCAGTATCATAATCATGGTTTTAGGAAGCTTTGCAGAGAGCAACGGTGAAGAACAAAAGCACAACCGCTTCTACTTTTTCAAAAAAGAAAAAGAAAAGTGATACAATTTACAGTCAGATTGCATTTGAGGATCTTGTATTTTGTCAGCAATGCACATCTCTTCCTCTTTTGTGTAGATTTCTGCCAGCGTGTTGAACGGACCTTTTTAAAAGTAAAACACTGCAAAGTGTTCGTAGCCGTTAAAAACAGCTCAACATGGAAAAGTGAATGTTCCCGTAACTGTAACGTAGACTTGATCAAATGAAATTATTGAACTACAACAAGGCTGCTCGTGCTGTCAGAAGGATCTCGTGCCGTGTGCATCTCAGGTCACGTGACACAATGAGTCCTCCTGCACTGAAGATGAGCTGCTGGAGAAGAAGCTATGATGTCATCCCAGCTCCTGGGAGCTTGAACACATGCAGTCATTGAGTTTGAACATTGAACACATGATGTGTACACGCGTATACGAGATATGAAGGAAGTTTTGCAACGTTCCAGCAAGTGTTCCTCTTCATGTCAACTGATCTCAGACCTCGCTGCCTCCTCCTCGAGGCCACTTCCTGCTTCACTTCAGCTCAATTGGATTTAAAAATGTGCAAAAACCAGGAGTGGTCCAATCGTTGAGGTGAACTCTGCACATAGGATGCAACATGACACATCCTCACCAGGTTCTTTGCTTCAGGCCAGGTCATCATGCAGAACACTATGGTGTCGTTGGCGTCCAACTCGCTCGGCACTTGGACGCTCACGGTGCTGTTGACCACCGCCTCGTCTTCTTTTGCCTTCATCAGAGGCACAGACACAAAAACAGGGACCAGAAGTTACTGAAAGAGCGTCGTGAAACTAGAGATGGAGACATAAACACATGTTTACAATGTTTACTGAGGGAATACGTCAAGAGAAGTAGACTCATTTAAATAGACTTCAGAGGAGTCGCCCCCTGCTGGCTATCAGAGATAATGGAAGCTTAAGGCACTTAAGAATTGTCTTCACTTTTCAGAACTGAAGGTTTCCGTCTGCATATTTTACTAAAAGCCCCAAATTCAGACCGGGAAGCGTGCATAAAAATCAGACAAAATCAAATAGCATCGAGTAGCTGTGGAGATATTTCAGTCAGTCTGGGCATTGTCATCTTATGGCCGAGCTACTTGGATCCTTACCTCTTTATCACTAGCATAAAGTCCAACACCTTTGCAGCCACCTTTGCAGCCACCTTTGCAGCCACCTTTGGGTTTCCGAATGAGGACCACTAAACCGCTCTCGGACAACGATGTCGTGGAGGACACACTAGTTTCCTCTAGAGTCTGTTGCAGGCTCTGCAGGGTTCTTGTGGGACAGGACATCACAAACATGTTCATCATTTTGATTTACAACTCGTTTCCTTAAACCAAACAATACATTGTGATCCACTGCCTTAACCCACACACACACACACACACACACACACACACACACACACACACACACACACACACACACACACACACACACACACACATCTGGTGAAATACTAAAACAAACTAAATAAAAACAAGATTCATAACATAAATTCTTTTAAACACAATGAAAATGTTTACTCGATCGCGTCGTTAAAGTTTCCATCTTTCAAAATGTTCAGGACTTCCTTCATACATTTTTTGGTTTGCTGAACATCTGTAAGGTAAAATGATTGTGTATTGATATTCAAGATACACAGAAATAGCATATTGAATAAAAAAACGTATAACGCAGCCTCTCACTGTTTGATCTTTTACAATTGGGATGATGGCCTGAAACTGCATTTGCATGAGAGAACAGGACCAGCAGACAGAGCAGCCACCACTCCATCCTCTCAGGGGACAGCACTCATTGAGGAAAAGAAGAGGAAAATAAAACGGCCATAAATGTCTGGTAAATAAATAAACATGACGTCTGGGCCTCTCTGATGTATTGAAGCCGCACACACAGACACAAGGAAGTACACACACACCCTGACTCCACATTCATTGATCTAAACTGGTACTACAAAGTACGTTCACACTCATTTCCCTAATATCGGCCTAATATCAGCATTAATATGGACAGCTACATGGTTCTCTACAAGAGAAAATCTAATCAAAGCCTACCTTTTTTATGTCGCTGATTCTGTGTCAGAATGCTTTTGTGTGAGGACGCAGAGTTCAGCTGATGAGACAACGGCACAAACACAAGTGAGGAAACCTGCTGAAGTCAGAGAGCTTCATGGGAAGTGGAGAGAAAAAACACAACATGTAAATGACATACTGAAATGAAAAAGAGGAACCAGCAGCAGTCAGAAAGCTAAAAATACCGATTGCATCGTTCTCTTGTGTTAGCTGTGAACGTGGGCATTGAACACTGCACGTCCTCTCTGCACGCACGAAACACCAGCTTGTTTAGAAGCTGCTTCATCGTGAACGTTGATGGATCATTTCTGCTGCACTTCCATGTTGCATGTCCCTACTCCGGCCAACAGAGGGCAGTAGCACTTCAAGAAGAGAGAGAAAGGAGTCTGGAGACTCATGTTCTCCACTTGGATACTTTGAGAATTGCAAAACATTTCTAACTGGAACACATATTTGAATGTAGCTGGCAGCTCGATGAAGAAGTTTGCATTTCAAATGAAAACCTGCGTCTGTTTTGCAAGTCATGCTCTCTCTCCTTTACTTTGCATCTCTCTTATCTGATGGAGCACATGAAGATATACACATCTAAACAACATCATCTCAACACAACACAAAACCATGCATTCACTTCATTTGCCCCATTTAGAAAAGAAACTATCGTGTGAAATCCCCAAATGATGTATTACAAATTCATTAAATTAAAAAGACATTACTGTAAGAAATAAATAAGCATATGAATCCATTTTGTTAAAAGTATATATATATATATATATATATATATATATATATATATATATATATATATATATATATATATATATACAATTCCTGATCATCTACCATTATTAATGCTTTTATAATTAATCGTCATTGATTCATCGATATTATTTAATCGTAAGTAGTTCAATCTCACAATGCACTCTTTCAAAAGTTTATGTTTCATTCAGACATTTCCCCCAAATAACAGCTCTCATTTCATAACACCACTTTACATAATGATAGTGTTACCTCAGGGTGTCACCTCTCATCACCTCCGTCCCGCTTCAGCCAATCAGGGCCTGCAGCCTCTTCCTGAGAGCTTGGTTAGCGCCTGTTAGCTCCTGTTAGCTCCTGTTAGCGCTTGTTAGCTCCAGCAACAACCGTGCTAAAGCTATTCTAATTCAGCCACATGTGTTTTGTGAAAGATTTTTTTTCATGTGTGTGTGTGTGTGTGTGTGTGTGTGTGTGTGTGTGTGTTGAGTCCAAATGTCTTTGACACTCATTGATTTGGGGGATCGTTACAAAAAGTGACACGATTGTATAAAAAGTGATGTTATCAGGAAATTCGCAGATTATTCATTTACAGATTAATTATTCTACTTGTGTGTTTTCCACGATGTATTCATGTGATTGTTTGTTCCCTCAGTTGTCGTGATTTATTGAATATCAAAGACGTTGGAGCTCATAGCTGTCAGGAACCTTTCCCTTGAGTTGTGTTAGGAGCTGGTAAAGTCTTCACACCTCAGGCCACCTGGTTGACTCCAGTGCAGACACGTGTGTGTTTACGTGTGTGTGTGTGTGTGTGTGTGTGTGTGTGTTACACACTATGCTTTATCCATCAGCAGATTTACTGGATGGGCATGCAGCTGGCTTCCTCCCAGCTGGCCGGCGCAGCAGAGCAGCCCGGATCAGAACATGTTGGTTACACACATGTTTACCAACAGCTGCTTTCTAAACATGTTTACACCGTGATTAACTTTTCATTGGCCACATCCTTCAAATTCCATGAATGTTTTTTTTCTCTCCCTCAATCTCCACCACCGAAGCCGTAGGTCCATTTATCTAGTTCATGAAAACATGGCCGACGGAAGCACTTTGCATCATATCTGTCACACAATAGTCTCAGGTAATCCATGCAATAAAACCATCAGGGAACGCTTGTCACTTGTATAGTTTGTGTCTTTTTAGGCCATTGTGTTTCGAGTGTTGGGAGACAAATATCAGCGTTTACACACTCAGGAAAACAATGAAATACAGGTGTAGTGACGCTACAGAAAGGCTGGCTGGGGGTTTCCCATTTCTCCACGTTTGCTCGGTTGATGCCAAGACGGCTGAGCTCATGGGTCGGGGGAAGGGCTGCCTGCTGCCGGCCTCTGGGGGTTTTACCTGAGACCATCACATCCCGCCGCTCACCTGGATACGAGGAGCAGCAACGTGAGTCACACGCAGCAGCTGCTGGTCCTCATGACTAACTGGAAAACCCAGTGGTGATAACACACGCGCTCTTTTTTTATTTTGTATTTTGTTTTGCACTTTTGGCAACATGTTGGCTTGATCTGCTGCTTTCTTTTGCAACTAACTTGTAAAAACACACGCTGAGAAACTTTATAATCCTCCACATGAAGTGATATTTAAATCTGGAGAAGAGCTGAAGGGGCTGAGCAGAGACCTGTGTGTGTTAGAGACTGTGTGTTGACCCCAGACACACACACAACCAGCCCTTCAGACACATACACCTCTCTATACGAAGCAACAGTCAGTAGGGATACAAAAATAATGCCTTCTCATGGCGATGGCTTAAGACGGTATTGACCCATCATGCATCACTCTCTGTCGACTCCTCAATGAATAAGAATAACCTGCTGTGAATAGCATTCAGGGTTAGCATGCCCCTTTGGTAAATACTTCCCTATTGAGCCTCGGACCGGATCCCTTGATAGGATCCCATTGTGGACCAGCTGTCCCGGGTCAGGCCGACAGGAAGTGGGATCCTTCAGAGCCCTGCTGTTAACGCAGCGACGACAGCTTCCTCCTCACCTGGGCCCATGTTCACCATGTTGAGTGTCATGATTCATATTATTATTAATTCTAAACAAAGCAGGGTTATCTTACGTCTAACAATGATTCGTAGACAACACATATGCAAAGAACAGACGTAGAAATGATGTCGTTGTTAATGATCAGTGAGTTTACAGCTGGTTTATCACATAATGCCGGTTTCACATCTCACATGTTATCAGGTGCCTACTTCCTGTGGTATTCAGAGAGTGTGTGTGTGTGTGTGTGTGTGTGTGTGTGTGTGTGTGTGTGTGTGTGTGTGTGTGTGTGTGTGTGTGTGTGTTTAAGGGGGGGCTACCTCCATCCGTCCGGTTGATAGCGCATTGTAGTTAGTCAGCTCCATCAAGTGGCACACAGAAAGATAACACACAGCCGGAAACGAGTTGCCTTCAAAGTAAAACACAAAACGTAATCACAACTGCAAAAAAACAAAACAAAACAGAGATGTGGTTTGTAGTCCCACTGACTGAATGTCAAACGTCACAGAATGGATTTATGGAACTAATAGAGATCATCTGTTCCATGAGCTGCAGCCTCAAACCTCTCAACACACAAAATAAAATAAAATATATGAACAGGGATGACAGATGTATACAAAATAAAAAAATAAGAATTAAAAAATAAAGATATATATATATATATATATGTATATTTTATATATTCTTATATATATATACATATATATATATTCATATTTCTTTATTTTTTAATTCTTATATACATATATATATATATACATTTTAATTCTTCTTCTTCTTTTATTTTATATATTTTTTCAAATATATATTTTAATTCTTATTATTTTATTAAATATAATAAAATAATAAGAATAAAAAATATATTTTTCAAAAAAACACCGTTCTGTCTTCGTTGTGTTCCCCGTCAGGAGTCGGGCTCCTCTGTCCTCTTTTATTGTGAAAGTCCTGACAGGAACCTCGCTGCCGTGGCGTCACACTTGACGCTCGTGCGTCTCAGCCTTCGTAAGAGGTGCAGAAGCAGCACGAGCCGCGGAGCCGCAGTCCGTCCTCCGGGAGGAGACGACAGCACGGAGCCGTGAGCTGAGCATCGGCCTCCTCTGGGAAGGAACACTGGACGGAGACCAATGTGTATATTTATATATTTATATTTTTCAACAGGAGAGCGCTCGAGCTAAAACTGCCGCGTTCGCTTCCAGAAACGACACTGCTCGAAGCTTCTGCCAGAAGGAGTCGGTCAACTTTGCTCCTCTTGTTGTCAACTGTTTGCAAAGTTCGCAACTTGCTCAGGCTGGAATCTGAGCTGCACACCAGCACGCGTTGTTCCCGGGACTCGAACATGTTAGCAGCTGACCCGCTGTCCGGTGCGCCGCGCGCAAGTGAGACCGCGCGCGCTCAGAGGGCTCACACGTGAGCGACTCCCCTCCGCGGCACTGACCGTAACCGGCATGGATCTCTCTCCCGGGACGCTGAAGACTTCGCAGCATTCTCGCCAGGCAGTACTATTAAAGTAGTTATTTTTCTAGTATTTGTTTTTAATTAGGCTTTTACAGCATACAACTACTAAATACTGCAAGTAAAACTCCTCGAAGACGTCGCCCTGCACGCCTCCTGACCCTCCGCCCCGGGACCATGGCGTCCGCCTCGCGGAGCAGCCGCGCCTGGAGGCTCTGGACACGGACTGTCTTCGCGCTGTGCTGTGCGCGCTTGCGGCGCGGGGAGCGGAGGATGACGGCACCTTCAACTCAGAGGTAAAACCCCACAACTCAAACATCAACACGGTGCTCAGTGCTGAGGAGCAGAACCCAGAACCAGCGGAGATAGATGCTGACTTTCACAGGAGCGTAAATGCACCGCGTGCGCCCTCACGAGCCGAGGGCCCGGTGCCAAGCGGCGGCTGGCGGGGTCTCACCTCCACTGGCGTCTGGTTGCTGCTGTGCAGGGGACATGATCCCAGAGGCCGGTGGGCTACGAACCGGGCTGGTTTAGAGCCGCGTGGTTCTTTTAACGCCGGTAAACACGGAACTCTTAAGCCGGTGTCACGGCTTCAGAGTCGACCTGCCCAATCGGAATGAACGCAGGACATCACGTGCACAAGCTGGTGTGTGATGCTACTGTTCATGTACTCTGAACACACGAACTAAAACATTGTTTAGCAAAGCCAACGGCAGGTGTACAGTCTGCCGTCACGTGACCTTATACTAACCTCTCCACCTAGAGGACCTCTTCCAGGAAGCCAGCACGTTGCATTGAAGAGTGTTTTCCTTCTCAGGTCACCAGCTCATCATTCTGTAAAACAAAAACACTTGTTGGTGCTATTAATAATTAATGTGCTATAATAAGGTCTGTTGCTCAAACCTTTTGGGTGAATTGAAAGCAACGTCCCGTCATGCTCATTGCACCTGTTGGCAGATCCTCACTTAACGAGACATTTTCAGTTAACTATTTGGATAAAACTTGTTGGGTAATACAGAGCAGAGCCAGAACAGGTCCGGTTAGCATCATGTTATAATATATAATATAATATAATATATAATATCATGCGGCCTGCCGGCAGCTTTCCAGCTCACTTGTTTGTGTTTGTGAGAGATGAAGATGAGTTCATGCCGACAAGGTCACGGACACAGAGAGACGTGAGCTGGCTCTACCATACTCAGTGACCAGGGGTGAGGGGGGAGGGGGGGGGGGGGCTTCTGAAGGGTAGTGTGTGTGTGTGTGTGTGTGTGTGTGTGTGTGTGTGTGTGTGTGTATCTTACTCAGACAATAGGGTTAACACAAAGCATTGACTACTGGAAAAAAAACCTCAGCACTTGTTGCTGAAGGTGAGTGTGTGTTGTGTGTGTGTGTGTGTGTGTGTGTGTGTGTGTGTGTGTGAGTGTGTATGTGCGTGTGTTGTGTGTGTGTGTGTCAGCTGGAAATAGTAACTGTACCCATGTTGTCTATATAACATTTGACACGCCCCTACATGCCTGGATCTCTGCAGTGCATCCTGACACACACGGTGCCGTGCAGCTTTTTTCAAGACTGTTCTTGCATTAAAATCAAATCAATAACAAACATCCCCCCCGCCACACACACACACACACACACACACACATACACACACACACACACGCACACACACAGAGGTCTCCACACACTGCTGCCTTGAACAAGCTTAATGTACAGACAGCAGTTTGCATGAGCAGTCTCTTCATGATACCTGGGTTGTTGTTGTTTGTGGTTGTGTTGCCTCGTGGGAAGTTGTGTTGAGGGACTTTGTCGCTTGCCTCTGACACGTTCAGCTGATCTGAATGCAGCAGCAGACGGCGTTGGCGTCGACACAAGCAGCTGCCAGAGCGGCGTGCTGCCGGTCTGAGTGACGGCTCGTCTCCACTCATCTCCACGAGGAGAGACCCGACTCGAGGCTGCTGAGCTCAACTTCTCTTTTCGCTCTGCGCTACCTTGGAGTAGCGATCCTTATAGATATGAATTATGCTTGTGATCTTTTGAAAAGGAGCCATTACTTGAATTTTATATTCTAAATAAAATGTTCCCAGTTGTTGAATGTTTGTCCTCGTGAGTTGAACTGTGTCGCTTTCAGAGAGCTTCGAGGTCTGATCGCTCACATTGTTGACATGGCTCGCACGAACAATGATGTCATTCTCTCATGTCATGTTTTCATTAAGACCAGGAGGTTTTCAGCTACCAGGAGTTTAATAGTTCACATTGAGAGAAGTCTCACGCCTCGTCTTCAGTCGGATCCCTGTTCTTCAGATGGAGGTCAAGCCATGTGTGAAGGGCTCGGCCCGAGACCTGGACCGCCCACTCGGTCTGGATGAAGTGGGAAAGCAGGAGGGAGGGAGGGGGAGAGAGAGAGAGAGAGAGAGAGAGAGGAGAGAGAGAGAGAGAGAGAGAGAGAGAGAGAGAGAGAGAGAGGAGAGAGAGAGAGAGAGAGAGAGGAGAGGAGGAGAGGAGAGGAAGGGAGAGAGAGAGAGAGAGAGAGAGAGAGAGAGAGAGAGAGAGAGAGAGAGAGAGAAGGAGGTGAGAGAGGAG
>NW_027176203.1:743711-776570 GCF_023055335.1 Clinocottus analis | reverse complement strand
GAAGTTAGATGTCATGGAGGAAGTTAGATGTCATAGAGGAAGTTAGATGTCATGGAGGAAGTTAGATGTTAGTAGAGGAAGTTAGATGTCATGGAGGAAGTTAGATGTCATAGAGGAAGTTAGATGTCATAGAGGAAGTTAGATGTCATGGAGGAAGTTAGATGTCATGGAGGAAGTGAGATGTCGTGGAGGAAGTTAGATGTCATGGAGGAAGTTAGATGTCATAGAGGAAGTTAAATGTCATGGAGGAAGTTAGATGTCATGGAGGAAGTTAGATGTCATAGAGGAAGTTAGATGTCATGGAGGAAGTTAGATGTCATGGAGGAAGTGAGATGTCATGGAGGAAGTTAGATGTCATGGAGGAAGTTAGATGTTAGAGGTGTCGGCACACAGCTGGAATTATAGATTCTGAAAGGGAACCCAGAGGAAGACGAGGTCTTTTACAGTCTGTTTTTCTAAAATACTTGAGAACTCGTGCCACCCTGATCAATCATTGACAATTATCCATCTCTATCTCTTATGTTAGCATACAAATACACACACACATAAACAGGACTTTACTAGCACAACTGACTTAAGCAACATTTAATAGTAACAGAACGCAATTCATTTACTAGTTTGCTGCTAGCCAGCGTATCTGTTTTCACAAAGTGTCCAGTACAATGATGAGCATGACTTGCTTGTAGTCAAGGGTCAAGATGCCAATGAGAATTAAATTCACAATAGACATGCTAATGGAAGCATTAGCTTACTGCTAGCCGGCATATTTCTTTCAGAGACTATTGAACCATCAGACAAACTGTCAAGAGAACAACATACTGCATCAGATGTGTGCTTGACTGAGTAAAGTGACCCGTTGTCTTTCATGTGGAAATAGTCAGTTAGCGTCCAGAAGCTAAACAAGAAGCTAACTAAGTGCTCTTGTTGCTGAAGACGTAAGTTCACTTTGACAGGAGGCTAATGAGCATATATTGACCCGCCGTGGCTAAGACATGCAAAGCTAATGACGCTAGTTTAGCGCTTTGGAGCACGCTGTGTCATTTAACACATCGATGTGAGGATGTGTTGGTGCTGTTAAGCTAACGGTTGGAGGGACATAAATTATTCATTGCATGCTGGGAATCAATCAACACTTTAAATGACATTCTGCCAACTTGACCTTTCTAATAGTTTATCTTTTCGTGGCTCTCTTGATGATTGGATTTTGTAGCGCACAAGACTTTCAACCGGGTTTATGCTAACGGCAAATATTCTCTGCCTCTATGGCCACATTACATCTGCTCATAGAGGCGGACCAAGTCGCAGCACACTCAACAGAGATGCTGTGCGAATAGATTGTGCAGTGTGATATACAATGTGTATGTCCATGTCAGTACATGTGCACGTATGTTCAGTGTGTGGAGACGTGCAGGGAAGTGGAGGCATCAGTAATAAGCACCCTGGGGACTCCCCTCAGCACTCGGTGGAACTGATTAGTAAATTACTCTCTTGTCGAACACACATGATGAACACACACACACACACAGAAGGACACAGGGGTTAGATCCTGACGTACGGCCGGCTGCGTATCTCTCCACTCAGGCTATTTTCATTCGACTTACAAGGGATTAGTGGAGGTGATTACCATCTGCAGGCCTCTCCTCGCTGTGTGTTTCTGTGTGTTGCTGTGTGTGTTGCTGTGTGTATTTCATGTGCATTTGTTGAAGTAACTCAGGGTTTGTGCCTGAGCTTCATTCCATGTCGAGGTCACGGTTATGGCACATTGCACATCAATGATGGCTCCAGTGAGGTGAAGGTACCGCAGCTTTTGAATATTGCTAATTAAAAATGTTACCTGCAGGTCAGACACCTGATGAGGCTGCTTCATTCTCATCCACCGCAGCATGCTCGTTATCTTCAGCCTGATAAAGATCAACATCACCCAGAACTTCAGCCCAATGTGTGTGTGTGTGTGTGTGTGTGTGTGTGTGTGTGTTTTGCAGACTCTCTGAGCGAGGCCCTGAAGGCCATCAGCGTGAGTACGGAGCTGATTGAAGAGGAGCTCCAGCCTCATTTGGACACAATGCTGGCTGCTCTCATGGAAAAGAGTAAGTCATGTGACCTACAAACACACACACACACACACACACACACACACACAGCAGCATTTACATCTTCATAAGCAAGGATTACGCTACAATCACATTAGGCTCACATAGCATGAGGCTTTTTAATAACACAACTTTATTGCAGGCAACTCGCTTCGATATGAATGTTCAATACTTCCTGGTGAATTCACACACACACACACACACACACACACACACACACACACACACACACACACACACACACACACACACACAGGTATCGATGAGTCTTAATCCGGACTGCAGGCGTCCAGATACCTTCTCGTTCTCTGATTGGTTGCATCCGGCAGGAGCTCCATGGGCTCTGCTTGTGTTGCTGAGTTGTGTAGCACAGGAGGGTTGTGTATTAGTGAAAAGCGCTCCTGCTCCTGAACATCCTGCTCCCTTTGTCTGAAAGGCTGTCACATACATTGAGAGAAAGTCTGACGTGACCGTGGAGGAAACAAAACCTCTGTTTCTCCCTCTGGGCGGCGTCAGAGAGTCTCAGGACTCTCTGAAATCACAAATCACAAATCAGTGACTGATTTCTTCCTGAACATGTTCATTTGTGCGTCCACAGAGAAGGATGCTGCTGTCGACATCGCCAGAAGTGGGATCCTCCCCACGCTGGCTCAGACCTTGAGGGGCAAAAACCGCCTGAGCTGCCAGGTGGCGCTGGTGGTGGCCGAGATGGCCAGAGAAGGTGGGACCCTGCTGCCCATGGGCAAGGCCTCGCTTCTATGGAGCCCCTTCTCCAGGCGCTGTAGACCCTGTGTCTGTAGACCCCGTGTCTGTAGACCCCGTGTCTGTAGACCCCGTGTCTGTAGACCCCGTGTCTGTAGACCCCGTGTCTGTAGACCCTTAAGAGACTGTCCAGAGGTTGACCCCCTGCTGGTGGTGTGTTGCAGCTGCAGTGCGGGAGCCGTGCATCGAGGCCGACCTGGTGAAGGTGCTGGTTCCACATCTGAGCAGCAACAACCAGGAGATGCTGCTGAACACCGGCCGGGCCATCGGACGCATCTGCTTCGACAGCTGTGAGTCCTGGAGAGAGAGAGAGAGAGAGAGAGAGAGAGAGAGAGGGAGAGAGAGAGAGAGAGAGGGAGAGAGAGAGAGAGAGAGAGAGAGAGAGAGAGAGAGAGAGAGAGAGAGAGAGAGAGAGAGAGAGAGAGAGAGAGAGAGAGGGAGAGAGAGAGAGAGAGAGGGAGAGAGAGAGAGAGAGAGAGAGAGAGAGAGAGAGAGAGAGAGAGAGCAACAGGGATAAGCAGCCAGTCCTCCAGGGTTCAGTGAACACGGCTGGCGGACATTACAATTTTAAGTCCCAGCATGCCCCATTCAGACAATCTTTTAACATAAAATATGTCATATTTTTCCATTTTTAAACCGAACGACACAGTTTCTGACTGAAGCTCCTTCCTAACAGGACAAGACTTTGTTTTATTGTGATTGTTGTTCAGGTTCTGATTCTTTAGGTCCTAATCTTTCCATAAAGGTCTTATTGACGCTCCAGGAGGCTTTCTGGGGAATCTGGATCACATCATGCTGGATGTTCATAGTTACCATCAAAATATCTTTTAAAAGTGATTTTTTTGTCGATATACATTTTTTCCCCAAGACTTTGCTGAACAAATACAAACAATAAACACAAGTATTGGAATTAATTTGTGTTCCTACAGACTCAAACAGGGAAAGAGGTCTGGAGACAAAACTGGTTTCCACAGTTTTCAACAAAGTTAAACACAGTGTGTCTTTAACCTCTCTCTCTCTCTCTCTCTCTCTCTCTCTCTCTCTCTCTCTCTCTCTCTCTCTCTCTCTCTCTCTCTCTCTCTCTCTCAGCATCCCAGCAGGACCAGTTGGTCCAGAGCGGTGTGATCCCCAGGCTGGTGTCCATCATCAGGGAGTATCCAGAGAACGACCCGCTGGTGAACGTCTGCCTGCTGGCTCTGTGTAACCTGGCTGACATGGGTGAGTGTTCAGGAGTCCACTTCATCTCGGTCTCAGTGTTTAGACACG
This sequence comes from Clinocottus analis, assembly GCF_023055335.1. Classification (NCBI taxonomy): domain Eukaryota; kingdom Metazoa; phylum Chordata; class Actinopteri; order Perciformes; family Cottidae; genus Clinocottus; species Clinocottus analis. The sequence continues at coordinate 772,452 of NW_027176203.1, read as the reverse complement.
TCCCTCACAACTCCAGGCTCCTCTCTGGGTTTTGTACACCTGGCGTTCCCTCGTCAGCCATGTTAAAGCAAGCTCACAGGTGAAGTCACACACACACACACACACACACACACACACACACACACACACACACACACACACACACACACACACACACTGTGTGTGCAGCGCAGCTTGAGAGGAAAACACTGTGAACGATGGTCGTAAAAGGAATCTGCAGATGAATAAAGTGAACAAATTAACCATTTAGAAACCGTGCGCAAAAATCCTCCCACGGCCATTTTAAGTCCCAGCATGCCCTATTCAGGCAATCTTTTGGCATAAAGTATCATCATATTTTTCCATTTTTAAACCGAACGACACAGTTTCTGACTGAAGCTCCTTCCTAACAGGACAAGACTTTGTTTTATTGTGATTGTTGTTCAGGTTCTGATTCTTTAGGTCCTAATCTTTCCATAAAGGTCTTATTGACGCTCCAGGAGGCTTTCTGGGGAATCTGGATCACATCATGCTGGATGTTAAAAGTGATTTCTTTTGCAGATATATGTTTTTTTTCCCAATACTTTGCTGAACAAATACATACAATAAACACAAGTAATGTAATTTATTTGGGGTTCCTGTAACGACTCAAACAGGGAAAGAGGTCTGGAGACAAAACTGTTTTCTACGGTTAACTATTAGACATCACTGGACGATCACCAGTTGATGCTATTTAATGCCAACTTTTGGTAAATGTAGGAGAAATTGACAGATTTGATACAACGTAGTGAAATAAACACCTTAAATGTGTTATGGATGTTTTCTTTCCATAAAATGAATGTTATGAAAGCAAAATAGCCCCGAATCTAAACATTTATTGTGCACGAACAACAACACGCCTGCCTGTCTTTGTGTCTCTCGTTACCGAAACCTTCACGAAGCAGAGAGCAGACGTTCCTCATCACTCAGGCTCATCTCTCTCTGCAGACTCTGCGCGCGACGCCCTGACCGACCTGGACGTGGCCGGCGTTCTGACCTTTCAGCTGAAACGGGCGCCGGATGCAGAGCGCCGACACATCATCCTGGAGATCCTGGGCTCCCTGGGCGAGAGCGGTAAGACGGGGAGGAGGTGACAGACAGGAAAGAGAAGACGTGATTGAACAAGGATGACGTGAGATAGTCATTTTTAAACCAGAGGCTTTTGTTTCAGCTATTTGAAAATATCAAAATGTAGTAAAACACATTGCAGTGAGGCTCTTGTGCATATCACCTGTGAGCCTCATGCTTCCCTCCTCCCGTTAGATTCATCCAGTTCTACTTTTATGAAAGTAAAAGATATATTCGCTAATGCTAACGATGCAATGAACTGTGTTGCACCGCCAGATACGCTGAAGCTGCAGTTTGCAGAGTCCGGGGTGCCGGAGGCTTTATCGGAGATGATTCAGGGTCTGCAGGGAGGTTCTGACCCACACGACCTCTGCAGCATCAAGATCGCCTCCAACCTCATCGTGTCCCTGCTGTTGGGAGGTGAGCGCTGCAGGTGCACCTGCAGACCAACAGGAAGTGGACTCAGAGGAGTTCCTGTCTGTCTTTTCCTCTGTGCATGTGACGTCAGCACTAAAGGGCTGTTTGTAAGGATCACACCTGTTTGAAACCCCGATGTGTGTGTGTCTGTGCGTCAGATGAGTCCATGCAGAAGTGTTTTGGTGAGGGGTCCGGTCTGGTGTACCAGGATGTTCTGTCCTGGCTGCAGAGCCACAACACACAGCTGCAGCTGTCCGGAGCGCTGGCCATCGCCAACTTCGCCAGGAACGGTGAGATGCAATTTTTCAGAAAAGAAAGAATGCAGTGTGTGTAATGTAATAGTATACATAGCTATGTGTTAGCATGTAGCAGTGTGTGCAATCAGTCATCAGTCCTGACGGTGTCTCTGCTGTGTTTCTGTCAGACAGTAACTGTGTGAAGATGCTGGACCTCGGCGTGGTCCCTCACATCCTGACCTTGTTGGAGCAGCATGTTGACGAAGGAGACGTCTCCGTTCAACACGCTGGACTGAGCGCGCTCAGAAACCTGGCCATCCCCGGTACTGACCAGCGCAAACAATCACATACATGTTAACACGTAACACTCACGGAGTCATCTCCAAAACAAGTCAGGAACATGCATCAATCAGGAAGAGAAAAGCACCCAAACTGCTGATTCTATTGTTTTAATTATACTCAGACGACGCTCGGTGTCTTTCAGCCAGCAACAAGGTGCGAATGCTGGAGGACGGAGTGACCGAGAGGATAAAGACTCTGCTGCGCTCCGACATGCCGCCGGTCCAGTTCAAACTGCTGGGAACGCTGCGCATGATGGTGGACGGACAAGGTGAGCACGACGAGGAAGATGCGTCGCTCACACACTGCTAGCAATGGCTAACAGACACGCTCACACTGCCAGCGATGGCTAACAGACACGCTCAAACTGCTAGCGACGGCTAAAAGGGACGCTCACACTGCTAGTGACGGCTAAAAGACACGCTCACACTGCTAGTGACGGCTAAAAGACACGCTCACACTGCTAGTGACGGCTAAAAGACACGCTCACACTGCTAGTGACGGCTAAAAGACACGCTCACACTGCTAGCGATGGCTAAAAGGGACGCTCACACTGCCAGCGATGGCTAACAGACACGCTCACACTGCTAGCGATGGCTAAAAGGCACGCTCACACTGCTAGCGATGGCTAACAGACACGCTCAAACTGCTAGCGACGGCTAAAAGGCACGCTCACACTGCCAGCGATGACTAACAGACACGCTCCCACGGCTAGCGATGGCTAACAGACATGCTCAAACTGCTAGCGATGGCTAAAAGGCACGCTCAAACTGCTAGCGATGGCTAAAAGGCACGCTCACACTGCTAGCGATGGCTAAAAGACACGCTCACACTGCTAGCAATGGCTAATAGACACGCTCACACTGCTAGCGATGGCTAATAGACACGCTCACACTGCTAGCGATGGCTAAAAGGCACGCTCACACTGCTAGCGATGGCTAAAAGGCACGCTCACACTGCTAGCGATGGCTAAAAGGCACGCTCACGCAACGACAAGCCTGGTATCTTCATGAATGGATGAATCGTTGGGTCTGTAACAGAGGAAATAGTTCCCCAGAGGTCAGGGTGACGTCTTCAAACCTCTGGTTTGGTCCATCCCGACAGTTTCTCGAGCACATTCATGATCTATTTGATTCTGATAGAGTTCGTCGCGCACCACCCTCATCAAGATGGTGACCCCTGCTCTGTGCTGTGTTCTCTGCCGCGTGTCAGAGGAGGCGGCGTTGGTGCTGGGCAGAGACGTCGAGCTGCTGGGGAGAGTCATGGAGTGGTGCGAAGCCAAAGACCACGCGGGGGTGCGAGGAGAAGCCAGCCGCCTGCTGGCCGCCTTCATCCGGCACAGCCGCAGCCCCGTGAGCCAAGCTAGCATTAGCAACTAGCATTAGCACAACGTATTCCTTTGCTTCAATGTCTTTCTTCTTGCTAATCAAAATGTAATGACAGTGTATATACATGGAATATGAACACACACACACACACACATTAGCTGGACGTTTGTAACGAGTGGACTTCCTCCCTGACAGGAAGTGGTGCACGCCGTAGCCAAAGCCGACGGGGTCCGGCACCTCATCTCCATGGCAACGAGCGAACACGTCATCATGCAGAACGAGGCCCTGGTTGCCCTGGCGATAGCGTCTGCCATTGACATCGGTAAAGCAACTTCAGAGACGAGGTTCCACGTCTCAGAATAACTCCTCGTTATTGTTATTTTAGGGAGAGAAGTGCAGTCAATCCTGTCAGTTAGGACTGAAACTATGAAACTCTGAGGGAGGAGAATCTAAAAACAGCCAGGTGTAGAACGATGCACACACCTGGTCTCTACCATGCTCCATCACGAGCTTCCTGTTTGTGGTTGTGCTGAACCTGGTGAAGCTGCTCCAGTAATGACTTGACCTTTGACCTTTAGTGTGCCATGTTTCAGTCCATGTTACTTTGTTCCTGACTTCATTTGCATCTTACTGCGCTCTCCTTCCTGGTTGTGTTTAACTTACGTGCTCTACAATGTACACTGTGTGCATCGCTATGTGGAGTATTATTTGTATTTTAACAATATAATCACGACAATGCATACAAACCAAGTGACGTGTACATATGTTTAAGGCCCCAAAAAAGTGAAAAATCATATGCAAGCTGTTTTATTCTAATAGCCTTCCAACAAGGTGACTTCAAAGTCATCAGTTTTAGATTTCATATTGATAAACGTTGGCGTTTACTTCAGGAGCCTCATCATTCATCGCTTTAGTTTTAAAGCGTTGGTGTTGGTACTTCTCTGAGGTCTTGAGTCTATTTTAGTGACTTTCTTGTTGAACTCTTTAGTCTTCTATTATTAATATTATTAGTTTTCTGTGCTGTTTTAATCTTCCTCTGTGAAGCTGCTCACTGTATTAACAATTTGAAGGATCCGACCACACAATGTGCTCCATCAGCAACACAGAGGACCAAACACTGAGTCCAGGAAGGACACACCTTCACCTTCATCTTCCTCCAGTGACGCGCTGCATGTTCTCCTCCCTGTTTGTCTGTGTGAGCTCAGAGTCAGTGAAGGACCCGTTCAGGGAGGCCGAGCTGCTGCCCATGCTGAAGAAGATGCTGGAGGATCCTGCCGGGGCGGTCGAGGTCAAGTTCAGCGCTCTAGGTCTCATCTGCAGCCTGGCCAACTCCAGTAAGTTTGACCTAACGACTCACTTCAGAGAGTGGGGTGAAAAACACACAGGAAGAGAAACAACACACAGGAGTCTTGTTTTAGAAGCTTGTTGGATCAGGAACCGTCAGGACACGCAGGTGACGTAACACAATGTTGTCTTCTGGTGTCACCCCGGACACACACAGTGGTCTCCTGGGTGAAAGTCTGATGTCTGTAGACCCGTCCAACCCGAGCCTCCTCCCGCCGCAGAGGTCATTGCTCCGTCGTGAAAGAAACTGCTCCTTTGGGTTATGTACGGCTACTGTTTGTAGCTTTAGCTTTAGCATTAGCATAAGCTACAAACAGTGCATGAGAACCGGGTAGCCTGAAGGACACTGGGGCTTCAGTTGTGGTCCAATCAGAGGCTGCCGGTCCGTAGAACGGTCCGAACACAATAATATCACATGTTTTATTACCACTGCCAGTTGAATCCCTTCCTCACCTCCCTCTCTCTCTCTCTCTCTCTCTCTCTCTCTCTCTCTCTCTCTCTCTCTCTCTCTCTCTCTCTGTCTCTCTCTCTCTCCCTCTCTCTCCCTCTCTCTGCTCCAGGCGTGATGAAGGTGGAGTTGAACTCTGTGCACATGGAGGAAAGCCTCCGCACGCTGGCGGCTCACAGCAGCAGTAAACTGGCGTCGCAGGCCAGCTCCATCTTGTCCACGCTGAGCGACAGCAGCTGAGGCTTCAGGCTGCGTCTCGTCCTCTGACCGGAGCAACCGGCTCGTTCCAACGCGTCCTCACCACCAACCTGTTACGTACCGCCCATTGGTCAGTAGTCCTACGTTTCCAACCGCGATGGTGGAGGTCGCCCTCAGCGTTAGTTTTGGACGTGACGTCAGTTTCTTTGTGTGTGTGTACGCATCTTGTCTTTTCAAAATAAAGTCCCGTCTTCACAGGAAGTTAAGTGTAGGCCTTTAACCTTTTGGAAAGCGTGCGCGAAAATCCTCCCGCTCCCATTTTAAGTCCCAGCATGCCCCATTCAGACCATCTTTTGGCATTAAATACGTCATATTTTTCCATCTTTCTGACTGAAGCTCCTTCCTAACAGGACAAGACTTTGTTTTATTGTGATTGTTGTTCAGGTTCTGATTCTTTAGGTCCTAATCTTTCCATAAAGGTCTTATTGACGCTCCAGGAGGCTTTCTGGGAATTCTGGCTCATATCATGCTGGATGTTCAGAGTTATGATCAAAACATCTTTTAAAAGTGTTTTTCCACTTGTAAAGCGACTTCCTCGTCTTCCGACCTTTCGCTACATGTAACACCCGTTACACTTGACCAGCCGCTGGTGTTAGTTATTAGTTATTAACGAGTTCAGAGCAAGACCGGCTTTATTCAATGGCAAACTTTATTTACAATCATCTCACTGCACAGACATGCTACATACTGCAATGGCTTCTCTTAATGTTGTTGTTGTGTGGCAATAATGACTAATAAGGACGAGCGAGACGTGGAATGAAGGGTTCATCGCATCAGCAGCATCATTATCTAACGTTTCCATGGATATCACAGAAGGAAGAGCAGAAAGCAAAGATCAGGGTTGCGGTTTAGTGTCGATGGAGCATGAACACACCCAGTACATTTCATGGTAAAACTGCCGATTAGATTTTCTTCTCTACAAATACACAGTAAATGTAGCGTTCAGGCCCGCACACGGTTGCTAGTGATAATGAACCAATATGCAAGTATTTCATATGAAACTGTTCATACTGGCGTTCATTTGACTGAACACACTGACGCTGTCTGCACAGGCAGAAGACAACGAGAGAAGCTGAGGTGAGATGTGCGCTCCCTCTTTAACAGTTACGCAGCGTGTCTGCAGAGGACGGACCTGCTCGAGCTTCATGGAGCTCTGTAGAGAAGGAACTATTGGCGGTTGTTGGGACATGATCAATAGAAACAGAGCTTCTGGTACGACTTACCATCCCATGCAGAGGACTCCTGCTGCCGGCCTGAGGTCTGTGCACAGGACAGAAGCACTGCTGCATGCTGGGATGTTGAGCAGAGAGGAGTTATCGGCAGGAAACAGTTTGTAAATACTTGCGTTAGTTTTGACTTATTGCTAATTTAGACTGATGGCTGCAGAGGGCGTGGCCACAGTAGTAGTCACAGCAGTACTATTATCCCTCCAGCGCACTTTGATTCAGGCCAGACGTTGACCTTGTATGGTTGAGCTTAGACATTAACTTTGGATGGTTAAAGTTAGGCCATGACGATGATTGGTAAAGGTTTTTGTTTTTTACAAACTTTGAATTAATTTTGCTGTACTTATTTTTGCTACAACCTAAACAATGCACCGATCCTCCAATAGCCACAGTAACATCTGAGGATGACACATCTCTAAAGAGGTTTCCTGTCTGACGTTACGGCCTTCACCAACACGATGGGTCTCCAGCTCACAGAGAAACAGTAGAAGCACAATGTGAAGAAGCCACATCCACAACCCCATTGAATGGCAGTCATTATGTGTATATACAGTAGATATAAGTAATTCAGTGTGCATTCATATTTGAGCAGCCAGAGGAGAGGGGAGCATGGTCCACACACCAGGAAGTGGATGATCTGGCGTTGGAGATGAAGCAGCAGTTCTGCTGTAACGGTTGATGTAATATCTGTGTTGACATATTCGTACACATAACTAGAAATCACTTTAAATTTGTGAACAACTCTATATATTTTTCAGGGAGGGCATTTTTGACATTTTCTGAGCTTTGTTCTAGAGAGAAAATAATAAAGTTATGCGATGTCTTCCCCGAAAAGGTGTCTATTGGTCTATTTATTCATGAATATGACATGTTTTGAGCTCATTCTCATCAATATGTTGACACATGGATGATTCATAATTAGTTCCTCTGCTGATAGAATAAAGACAACCACATTAGTGATGAAGACCTGAACAGCTCCTGTGGAAGGAAGGCATTCATGGCGCCTGCTTTTCCAAATTGGAATGATTTAAATTCATATAGCGACTCCAAGGAATGTAAAAAAACATCCTGCAGTCCCATTCACAGAGCGTTCAGATGGAAAGCCAATAATAATGCTCGATAATGGAAACACATGGTGGATTAGCATAACCGCTAACCTCCAGACATCATGAATGATGCTCACGGATACAACGTCTTCCTCCTAAATGAGCATCCAGTGATGGAGAACTGGACACTGTGTTGTGAGATGAATCTGTTGGGCACTAGCAGAACCCGTGGTGGACACGTGGAGACATCTGGACAGTATTCAAGAACATGTCGGTGTTGGTGGAGCAACGGGAGCCCAAGGACGGAGAAGGTCATTCACCGTCTGAGGATACAGGTATACAGGAGTAAACCAATAGGAATGATAATAATAATGATAATAATAGGCAAGCACCCAACTGGACAATGCACACACTGTAATAAACTATAAACTGTCAAACACAAACTACCAGATTGCAACAGAAAGAAGGTAATTCATATCATATTAAAACATATCATTTTACATTGTGGAATCTGTTGGGAAAGTGCACAACATTCCAATTAATGACGTGTGTGTGTGTGTGTGTGTGTGTGTGTGTGTGTGTGTGTGTGTGTGTGTGTGTGTGTGTGTGTCAGTCTACTGCTCCACTCTCTTTTATTCATGCACCGAAACATCCGGGCCAGCAGGGGGCGACGTGTGCGCCGTTTACGTTGGTTTGCGATCCGCCGATAAACAGGAAGAAGAAGAAGAAGAAGAAGAAGAAGAAGAAGAAGAAGAAGAAGAAGAAGCAGCAGGAAGCAGGAAGCCGGAAGTAAACAAGCCGTTCACGTGACTCGTTCTGCTAAACTGTCTCCAGGTGAGCGACAGACAGGTGCAACGTGAGCAGATAACTTCATAGTTTGTCGTGACTGTTGATTTACAAGTAATTAAATAAAGATTAAAACAAATGGACTCTCTGGAGTTAGCACGCTAGCTAGCAGCCCGCTGCTGCTGTGTGTGTGTGTGTGTCGAGACTGTTGTTGAGGACGTGACTCACGGTCGTGACGTCACAGCCTCCCCACGATCACCTCAACTCAACGCGAGCCTGAAACGATCCGGTTACAGATCCGTTGTGACGTGGTCGAGTAAAGCCTCGTTGCTGCTCTTTGAGCTGCGTGGTTCTCCGGGCCGCCAGAGGGCGCTGGCAGGATGAGCGCAGCGCTGCTGCTGCTATGAACCTCATACACCTCCACCATGAGGAGGAGGCAGTGCTCTCATCTGTAACTCACAACTCATATGCAACTACTCTATTACCTTTGTGAAGAAACATGTCATTATGAAGATTACAACATATTTATTCAAATGATTATTAGTACAACCTTCTGTTTTTAAAGCCCTGACACGCTAATTATCCTTCTGTGTATAATCCAGACATGTAGATATGTCACGTGATCGTCCAGCTTCCACCCCTCCACCAATGCAGATGTCACCGTAGTGGAAAGATGAGACTGATGCTCGTGTCCCTGATGTGAAGGTGACTTGTTGTTGTTGTTGTTGTTGGTCCAGGATGACGCAGGTGAGCCACCAGCAGTGGGGCCAGGTGTCCGGGCGTGGCGGCGTGGACCTGTGGGTCCTGCAGTCCTCTCTGGTGCGCGTGGAGGTGCTGACGCTGGGCGCCATCATCCGGTCCGTGAGCAGCAGAGGGAGCGACGGCCGCGTGGGAGACGTCGTCCTGGGATTCGACCACCTGGAAGGTAGAGGAGGGAACGCAGGTGTTTCCCTCTGAGGAGACGCATGAACAGGATCGCAGAGGAAAAGATGTCCGATGACATCATCGTGGTGACAGCGGGGCTAAACCTCAGAGGGACGGTCTCTACAGAACATGTTCTACAATTAAAAAGTCCTCTGGGACACCAACAAGCAAACAAGTTACACAATGTCACATGTAGCATGACACAGCGTACATGCTAGCTCATACATGCTAGCTCCTCACAGCGCTGCCTGCTGGCATGGAGGAGAACTTCATGACAGGGCCAGACACTACGCTGCAGGCTCAGACAACCGGCAACGCAACATTACTTACAGCAACTAAATAAAGTTTTTCTGGACCGATTAACAGAGCTGCTGACACAATGTTTAAACTCAGTCTGTAGGACACATGAACTCTTTCAGAGGCTTTAGGAGTTTAAACCTTTTGCATTCATGCTGTTTGTAATCTGACATATTTCATGTAAACATGATGAAAACTCGCTGCCTGTTGCTTTAAAATCATAATGTAACAATAACTTGTGATCACTTTAATTCATCTCCTGGTACAATATCCAGTATGTACTTGGATATTGTACTATAAGTACTTCTATACGCATTTTTTATTCCATCTGTATATTTACTATTCTTCTTACTACTAATTTTTTATTTTGTTTTATTACCGTTCTACTGTTTATTTATATTACTTGATTTTTATCTTTATTAACTTGTGAGCAGCGCTGCTGTAATCCTGTAATTTCCCCACCGACAGACTAATAATAATAATAATGTAATAATAATCTAACAATAATATAACATGGCAGTTTTCTCTTCATTTCTTGCGATGACATTATTACCAAACTGCTAATATTTGGTAATAAATAAGTTAACATTGGACCGTAGTTCATTCTTTCAGTAGTAGTATCCCTGTTGTGTTATATTTTATTTTATTTGCTGCTACTAAATGTCCCCTCGGGGATTAATAACGTGTTCATTCATTCATTCCAGTAAGTTGTAGGAGGAGCTTAAAGCCGCCACAGCGTCTTTAAACGTCTTTAAATGTCTTTAAACGTCTTTAAATGTCTTTAAACGTCTTTAAACGTCAGCCCCTCGTCCGCTGGAGGGAACAGGACGTCTCAGGACGAGAGGAGGCGGCTCTGGTGATGCTGTGTTGTGTTGCTAGGTTACGTGTCGGACCGGCGGTACCTGGGCGCCGTGGTGGGCCGCGTGGCCAACCGGATCGCAGGAGGACGCTTCGTGGTGGAGGGGGAGGAGCACCGGCTGCTCGCCAACAACGGACCCAACGCCCTGCACGGGGGAGAGAGAGGATTCAACCAGGTGAGGAGGAGGATACACCTCTGTCCTCTCTGCTCTCTCCTCTCCTCTTTCCTCTCTCCTCTGTCCTCTGTCCTCTGTCCTCTCTGCTCTCTCCTCTCCTCTGTCCTCTCTCCTCTGTCCTCTGTCCTCTGTCCTCTGTCCTCTCTGCTCTCTCCTCTCCTCTTTCCTCTCTCCTCTCTCCTTTGTCCTCTGTCCTCTCTCCTCTGTCCTGTGTCCTGTGTCCTCTGTGCCCTCTCCTCTGTCCTCTCTCCTCTGTCCTCTCTCCTCTGTCCTCTCTCCTCTGTCCTCTTTTTATCAATTTCTTGTAACAATGACAGCTTCCTCTATGCATTGCTGTGTGTGTGTGTGTGTGTGTGTGTGTGTGTGTGTGTGTGTGTGTCTGCAGGCTATCTGGCTGGCTGCGGCGGTGGACGACGGCGTCCAGCTGAGTCTCACCAGTCCAGATGGAGACCAGGGTTACCCTGGAGAGGTGCAGGTGTCTGTGTGCTACACCCTGCAGGTGAGAACAGCTGGAAACCACAACACACACCTCACACACCTCACAACTCACACACCTCACACCTCACACACCTCACAACTCACACACCTCACACACCTCACAACTCACACACCTCACACCTCACATCTCACACACCTCACACACCTCACAACTCACACACCTCACAACTCACACACCTCACACACCTCACAACTCACACACCTCACACACCTCACAACTCACACACCTCACACCTCACATCTCACACACCTCACACACCTCACATCTCACACACCTCACACACCTCACACACCTCACAACTCACACACCTCACAACTCACACATCTCACACACCTCACACACCTCACAACTCACACACCTCACACCTCACATCTCACACCTGAGCTCTTCCTGAAGCTCATGAAAGGAAAGAAGCTCTGATCAACGTCACCACTGAGAGTGAAGAGCTGTTGGTGATGAACAGCAGGACCTCAGTGAGGTGTGATGTCATCAGTGAGGTGTGACGTCATCAGTGAGGTGTGACGTCATCAGTGAGGTGTGACGTCATCAGTGAGGTGTGACGTCATCAGTGAGGTGTGATGTCATCAGTGAGGTGTGATGTCATCAGTGAGATGTCATCAGTGAGGTGTGATGTCATCAGTGAGGTGTGATGTCATCAGTGAGGTGTGATGTCATCAGTGAGATGTCATCAGTGAGGTGTGACGTCATCAGTGAGGTGTGATGTCATCAGTGTGATGTCATCAGTGAGGTGTGATGTCATCAGTGAGGTGTGATGTGTGTGTTCAGGGGGAAACGCTGACCGCTGAATACCAAGCCCGCTCCACCAAGACCACGCCCATCAACCTCACCAACCACGCCTACTTCAACCTGACGGGGCAGGTAGGACACGCCCACCTGAGACGTCTCTGACAGAGATGGAGGATCACTGAGAGCCTCTAGGGGAGAACGAATGCTGTCTGAGAGAGAGGAGGGCATGCTGGGAGGGAGCAGGGCATGCTGGGAGGGGAGGAATAAAGATGTTCCTCATGAGATCATTGTTGAAAAGACAAAAGAACAAAAGAGAACAAAAATCAGTAAGAAGGTATACTTTCATGTCTGTGTGTGTGTGTGTGTGTGTGTGTGTGTGTGTGTGTGTGTGTGTGTGTGTGTGTGTGTGTGTGTGTGTGTGCAGGGTGCAGCAGATATCTACGACCACCAGGTGTCCATCACTGCTCAGTCCTTCCTGCCTGTGGATGAGACGTCGATTCCAACAGGTAGAAGAACAATAGAAACACAATTATTATTATTATTATTATTATTATTATTATTATTATTATTATTATTATTATTATTATTATTATTATTATTATAAGTGTAAAGTCAACAATGCTGACAGAGTGTAGACTATGACAATAAGAGTCAGGTCAATAAAAGACATTCAGCTAAAAGTAAATAAAGAGCAACAACGTATCATTAGAGCCTCGTTGAGACGCTGTATTTTCAAAATAAAAGCACTCAACAGTCACGAGAGAGGAAACTAGAGATGCATCTAGTTTTTCAAAAGAAAACCTTTGAGGTGAGAGATCTGATGTGTTGCTCCCTTGTCTCCTTGCTCGCTCACTTGTCTCCTTGCTCCCTCCTTCGTCTCCTCGCTCCCTCCCTCGTCTCCTCGTCTCCTCGCTCCCTCCCTCGTGGGAATAAGTTTACTAAAGGTTTTAGTTTCACAAACAGTGAAATGAATAACATGGTGGACGCATGTAGAGGACAAGTTCCACATGAAGTGTGACCGCTAGTGTCTGTAGTGCATGACACGCGTGTTCTGCAGAGGACACGCGTGTTCTGCAGAGGACATGCGTGTTCTGCAGAGGACATGCGTGTTCTTCTAGAGGACATGCGTGTTCTTCTAGAGGACATGCGTGTTCTTCTAGAGGACATGCGTGTTCTTCCAGAGGACATGCGTGTTCTTCTAGAGGACATGCGTGTTCTTGCAGCAGCAGAACTCGTGACATGCTGGAGCCGCGCTGGAGGCAGTAATTGAGGACAGATCATTTTGTGCGACGGCTCGTCTCCTCGGGCTGTAATCACAGTTCTGTGTGTGTGTGTGTGTGTGTGTGTGTGTGTGTTCCTTCAGACAAACAGTCTCATTACCCTGCCATTAGCTCTGGTTTCCCAGGAGACGGAGGAGCTAATGGCTGTTGGTTTAAATCACACAATCTGTTGCAGAAGGAACAGCTCCTGCAGCGCTGAGCGGCGAGCAGGCCGAGCAGGCCGAGCCGAGGTCAACGCTGAGCCGGGGGCCTGAGTCCCACCTCGTCGTAGCAGTAGTCTGGATTGTCTCGTCCTCCTGTAGTTCTGTAGTTCTGCTCGTCCGTGGATCCGGTCGCTTGTGTCTGAGTTGAATACATTGTGTTTGTCGAGGCCTTTGTGTGTATTTGATGTAGTTTAGTTTCATTTGTTTTCAGTGAACGATGAGATGAGACATCGCTTCATTCGTCCTGCAGACATTTCAGGGTTACAGCAGCGCGGAGGGAAGTGTTGTTTCCATCAAAGAGAATCCTCCATGGACGCGTCCTGTAAACAGCTCAGTCACGTTTGATGCAACCAGACGGCCTTTGTAGGTCCGAGGGTCTGATTTACTTGTTTCATGTGTACTTCCTCGTGGGCAGTGTGTTGGTACATGAGTGTATCGATAGAAAGTGTTTGATGAAATCTTCAGTGAAGCGGTGATGATGGAAGGGTTTGAACTACCTCGTCATCTGCAAGTGCCTTCATCATTCCACGTATTGATCGGTGATGTCTGCGCCGATCAATGACCTCATCCCTGTGCAGGAGAGATCAGACGGGTGGACGGCACGCCCTTCGACCTCAGGACGCCGGTTCTGATCGGACCCCGGCTGAAGGAAGTCCCGGGTCCGGGCTTTGACCACAACTTCTGTCTGTCGTCACCTGGAGACGCCTGGACAGAGAGACACGCTGCCAGGTGACGCTGCACGTCACACACACATTACACACACACACACTACACACGCTACACGTCACACACACACACACTACACGTCACACACACACGCTACACACACACACACGCTGCACGTCACACACACACACTACACACACGCTACACGTCACACACATTACACACACACTACACGTCACACACACACACACTACACGTCACACACACACGCTACACGTCACACACACACACACACACACGCTACACGTCACACACACACACACACACACGCTACACGTCACACACATTACACACACACTACACGTCACACACACACACACTACACGTCACACACACACGCTACACGTCACACACACACACTACACACACACTATACGTCACACACACACACACACGACACACACGCTACACGTCACACACATTACACACACACTACACGTCACACACACATGCTACACGTCACACACACACACTACATACACTATACGTCACACACACACACACGACACACACGCTACACGTCACACACACACACTACACACACACTATACGTCACACACACACACACGACACACACGCTACACGTCACACACACACACACGACACACACGCTACACGTCACACACACACACTACACGTCACACACACACACTACAGCGTCACACACACACACTACACGTCACACACACACTACAGCGTCACACACACTACAGCGTCACACACTCAAAACTGTCTCTCCTTGTCAGAGTGTGTCACCCGGCCAGTGGGCGGGTCCTGGAGGTTTCCACCAGCCAACCAGGGGTCCAGTTCTACACGGCCAACTTCCTGGACGGCTCCATGACAGGAAAGGGCGGGGCTAAGTACAGGAAGCACAGCGGCTTCTGCCTGGAGACACAGAACTGGCCTGATGCCGTCAACCAGGTATGATGATGATGATGATGATGATGATGACAATGATGACGATGATGATGGGGTGACTCCTGTGGTTGTATAGAAGTCTATTCTCACAACTCTTCATAGCTGTGAAAACACAACTACAAAGACTTTTTGTGTGTGTGTGTGTGTGTGTGTGTGTGTCTGTGTGTGTGTGTGTGTGTGTGTGTGTGTGTGTGTGTGTGTGTGTGTGTGTGTGTGTGTGTGTGTGTGTGTGTGTGTGTGTGTCTCCAGGCTTCATTCCCTGACTGCCTCCTGCGTCCCGGTGAGGATTACCACCACGTGACTCGCTTCACCTTCACCACCGTCTGAAGCGCAGCCGGACAGAGAGCTGGACGTCCATCCCATAATTCTAAATGTCATTTCTCACAGTAAACTATAATAATAATAATAATAATAATAATAATAATAATAATAATAATAATAATAATAATAATATTCGTGTCGTGTCCTGCAGCCGGTGCCTTTTTAAACACCGGTTCAGTTCCCCTCTGGGATGATGTCTTTGTACCCGCAGTAGAGATTCCAGGCTGTGTGTGTGTGTGTGTGTGTGTGTGTGTGTGTGTGTGTGTGTGTGTGTGTGTGTGACACGACGTCCCGCTGCAACAGGAGCACAGAGTTTGAACTGAAACAGGGAATAAAGACGGTGACTCCCTCCAGCTGTCTGCTTATGTAACTTCACCTGAGAGGTCAACATTCCTGACGTGTTGCCGTGGCGGCGAGGAGGCCGATGAGATATGTGGGGTTGCCATGGCAACACCGCATCCGTCACTCAAAGAGGTTTTCACAGGACGAGGAGGTGATGGACGCGAGAAGCGAGCAGAGCAGTGAGCATCTCGGCCAACTTTCAAATCCAACCGCAGAAGTCAGAGATGTATTTTCATCCATGATAATGTTCCTGTCACGTCTTAATAAATACAGTTATTGATCCACTGCAAGTGAAATGACATCATCCACACCGAGCTGTGCCAACACGTAGGTGTAGATCTATAGTGTGCCTTCCAAATGAAGGAGGGAGGACGAGAGAGAGAGAGAGAGAGAGAGAGAGGGCGAGTGGGAGGGAACCAGAGGCTGGTCAGACTTCCTGCTGAGACCATGATGGACTGCAGGGTGTCAGGATGTGAAGAAGAGAGCCGCCTCCTCCTCCATCCTGCAGCTCATGGTCTCTGGTCCCGCGCATGTCGCAGGCCGAGCCGCCTCGTCCTGTTTCTTGTGCTCGCCGTCAGCTGAGCACATCGTCCCTCCACGTCTGTCCGTTCTGTAAATCTGTTCACTCTCAACTTTAGCTGATATAATTACTGACCACGCTGCTCATGAAGCCATTGTTGATGTGTGTGTGTGTGTGTGTGTGAATCACACCCTTCTGAGAGTATTAAGCGAGCGGATCGTCTGTCCGTCTCGTCTTTCAGCCGTCGGCTCGTCCGACAGGCCGAGCCGCCTGAAAGCCGATCTGAATCACGGACTCGGCCTAAAAAACCGGCTGCGTGGGAAAAGACTGAAGCGTGCAGGTTCAGACAGGGAGCAGCGGCTGAGTTGCGCAATCGCATTATTACGTCCTCACACACACACAGAGCCCGCACACACACACATGTAGAAACACGCAGGACACGCCAGCAGCATGTTCCAGTGAAACACCTCATCCAGCAGGATGCTGAAGGCTGGAAAGGGTCTCTCTGGTCCTCAGGTCACCGGAGAGACTCGCAGGGATCCTGGTGTCCATGTGACCTCCACACATACACTACTTTCTACTCTCTAAAGTATCTAAACGTCCTCACCTCGAACTGGATTCTCGACTTCCTTCATTCCATTCACAGCCCCTCTTGTCCCTACAAAGCCCTCATAAAATAATAATAAACATTTGCATTGCAATAAGTAGAAAAAATGTAAAAAACTAGAGCCAGGGTTCTGCAGAGGAGAGTCCAGGCACATGCACGGGTCTTTATGTTTCTAGTTTATTGTAGAAAGACCTTAAAATAGCGTTTATCATCCCTTTCACCAATGATTTAAACATATAGAATATTGTTGTTATGCATCTGTTGTGTGGTTTCACTGGTCCGGCCCGCTGCATGTGGCCCACCAGAATGAGTTTGACCCCTTGATGGAGGTTATGAACTCTGATAATGGAGAGAGCATGTTGGTGCTGTGCAGCGCTCTGACCTGCAGCATGCTACATGCTACATGCAGCATGCTACATGCAGCATGCAGCGGCTGCTGACGGTCCGTTCCTCTGCAGCAAGAGGAAGCAAGCCATCGACCACCCGGATGAGGACGTGACCTCATGCTGCAGCAGCGGTTTGGTGTCTCTGGCTTCACTGACCTGTGAGGGATGACGTGCTTTGAGTAGCGGCAGACATCTTGAAACCTGGATGCATCAAACCCAACGCGTCCGCTTGGCGAGCGCTCGCTGGAGGGAAGTGAGACGTGTTTATTTGTTGCTGCTTTGGGGAACTGACCCCTGAACATGGTTGTACTGCTTGTTCATACCTTCATACCTCATTGAAGTCTGTAATAACTATAAATGTGCTCATACTAAGTTATGGAGGAGAGCTTCAACAGTAGCCGAGCAGGTTTTTTAACTTATATATATAATTTTCAAATGATGTAATTGACTGTAAATGTTCAGAGCTGAACACTGAAGTCACACATATCATATACATTGATATGTATATGATACGTCCATAACTCCATTGTGTTACTTGTCGAGAACAAAATGACGTCAGAACCCATCGAGGGCTGGAACAAAACCTGAGAGGGAAATCAAAACGCTGAGCCAGCGGAGTGACTTTCATCAGCAACGCCTCGGCAGCGTGTCGCTGACCTTTGTGAACTCGCACTTTCCTCGAGCACGGAGGACACGCTGTCCCACGCCATGACAGGACGCTGAGAGGAACATGAAGCATCAGACCATCGGCCAACACACACTTTGAGAGACGCGTGTGTGTGTGTGTGCTCTATCTGGCTTGACCTTTGTTGGGGACATTGCAGCCTGTAGATTAGACCTTCAGGGCCTCCAGCCGGCAGCTCCGGGTCTCCAGGAGGCCGACAGCTCCGACATGATGCAGCACTTGCTCCCTCTCTCCCTGCCGCTCTCTTCCTCTTCGCCCTGCAGTTTGAGTCAGTCCCCTTCCTTCATCCATTCTCTCTCTCTCTCTCTCTCTCTCTCTCTCTCTCTCTCTCTCTCTCTCTCTCTCTCTCTCTCTCTCTCTCTCTCTCTCTCTTCTCTCTCTCTCTCTCTCTCTCTCTCTCTCTCTCTCTCTCTCCCTCCTCTCTCTCTCTCTCTCTCTCTCTCTCTCTCTCTCTCTCTCTCTCTCTGCTGCTTCTTCTTTGCGCACTCCTCTGCGGCGCGTGCGAGCTGCTGTTGACGCATCGGCGCCGGCCAATGGCGCGCCGTGTCTCCGAGGCGCAGGGCCCCGACGGGCCAATGAGGGAGCAGCAGGGGGGCGGGACGTGTCCGGTCCGCTCACACCTCCACACACACACAAACACACACACACACAGAAATCACTGGTGCTGGCGAGTGACAGACAGACGCGGGCCGAGAGTGGAGGACGCGCACACGGACACGGGACACGGACACGCGGAGGCTGCTTCACGAGGACACGCTCCGGGATAACTGACATGGAGGTGTCCGCTTGACGCGCTCCAGACCCCCCCGCCCCCCTCTATCCAACAGGTCTCCCCCCGCGGCCGCGAGCATGTCGACGGCAGAAGGAGCTGGGCAGCGCGAGGACGGGGAGTACGGAAGGGCGGCAAAGCGGCAGAAAACAGAGGAGACGGAGGCGGAGGAGAGAGAGGAGGAGGAGGAGGAGGAGAGGGAGGAGGAAGAAGAGGAGGAGGAGGAGAGGGAGGAGGGGGAAGAGGAGCTGGAGGAAGGGGAGGACTCGGACTCCGGCTCGCTGCCCGGTAACGCGGAGTCAGCGGGGGACAACCGGGCCCGGTGGAGCGCGAGCCAGTACGGAGCAGGAGGGAAGGTAAGGACCGGTAGGATCAAACGCGCCGGCCCCGCAGCGCGCCGCATGCTGACGTGCGCGTGCGGGCATGCGCGCGCCGCTGTCATTGTGTCAGAGCATCCACCTGACGCACCACAGGTGACTTCCGCCGCTTCTCCTCTGACAGGATGCAGATGCCAGGTTTCAGACCACGTGGCTGCGCGCGCATCCACACGTCAGCGACCCCGTTAATACACATTTATACACGGAGACAACGTGCACTGTTTCTACTTTACTGCGCTCCTTTAACGTCATACCGCCATCTGGTCAAGCTTCAGGTCATAGTTTATGTATCTCCACCCTCCAGAGTGGACATTGTCTGGGCTTTGCACATCAACTATGAATATTATATTATAATGTAGGCTCATTTAAGCTGAGAAGAAAAGTTGAATCATATACTAGAAACTGTGTGTAAGAAGTGGACTTGGAGTTCGTCACCATCTTGGATTACAAAATCTATTTTTTCCCCCGAAAACCATCAAGTGGCAGCGACCTGTCAATCACATTAAACCCGCCCTAAAGCATGTGACTCTGAATGACCATAATTTAGTAAATGAAATGAAACTAGAGATTGAGACGTAAACTCATGTTTACTGAGGGAATACATCAAGAGAGAAGTAGAGTCGTTTATATAAACTTCTATACAACCAGAGGAGTCGCCCCCTGGTGGTCAGTAGAGAGAATGCAGCTTTAACACATGAAGCATAGACTTCTATACAACCAGAGGAGTCGCCCCCTGGTGGTCAGGAGAGAGAATGCAGCTTTAACACATGAAGCATAGACTTCTATACAACCAGAGGAGTCTCCCCCTGGTGGTCAGGAGAGAGAATGCAGCTTCAACACATGAAGCATAGACTTCTATACAACCAGAGGAGTCGCCCCCTGGTGGTCAGGAGAGAGAATGCAGCTTTAACACATGAAGCATAGACTTCTATACAACCAGAGGAGTCGCCCCCTGGTGGTCAGGAGAGAGAAGGCAGCTTTAACACATGAAGCATAGACTTCTATACAACCAGAGGAGTCGCCCCCTGGTGGTCAGTAGAGAGAATGCAGCTTTAACACGAAGCATAGACTTCTATACAACCAGAGGAGTCACCCCCTGGTGGTCAGGAGAGAGAATGCAGCTTTAACACATGAAGCATAGACTTCTATACAACCAGAGGAGTGGCCCCCTGGTGGTCAGGAGAGAGAATGCAGCTTTAACACATGAAGCATAGACTTCTATACAACCAGAGGCCCTGGGTGATGGGTCCTCATTGCTCTGCGGGGTGTCAGGAGCAAAGTGTGACAGGAGGAAGGGCTGCATGCCAGAGTGGAACTGGTTTCTAAAAATAGCTCGTCAGCCGTCTGGCAGTCTCCTGGATGCTGGAGAGACAGCACAGGTAACGCGTTACTCGTCAATCACTGAGCACACCTTGACATCTCTAATATTGCAGCAGTGTGGCGCTCATACAAAATGCACAGACACTTTGTGTTCTTTGTCTTTAACGAGCTCACGCTGCTGACGTCAGGACTTGAATCTCGCAGCTCTTCATTTACTTTCTGCACTGGGATGCACACTGTTGTGCTGTTGAAGCCCGTTTGTAACAACAAAAACAAGACAAACAAAATACAAACAGTAATAAATTCCCGGAGGACATTTTTATGTTTTATTAACAGCATAATGAATGTAAACAGCAGCAACACAAACTATTTTAGATTTAAAAAAATGGCCGCCATCTATACAATAAACACTCAAGATGAGGAAAACCTTGTCATCACCTGTGTTTGAGCATTAAGTTTGTGATGTGGGCCCAGAGTCCTGATCTCTGTCCCTTCAGAGTCCTGATCTCTGTCCCTTCAGAGTCCTGATCCCTGTCTCTTCAGAGTCCTGATCTCTGTCCCCCAGAGTCCTGAGCCCTGTCCCTTCAGAGTCCTGAGCCCTGTCCCTTGAGAGTCCTGATCCCTGTCCCTTCAGAGTCCTGATCCCTGTCTCTTCAGAGTCCTGATCCCTGTCCCTTCAGAGTCCTGATCCCTGTCCCTTCAGAGTCCTGAGCCCTGTCCTGCAGAGTGCAGCTTGGTCCTGGACCACGATCACAGGTCTCTGTGAAGATGTGGGCTCAACAGTCACCGACCTCCCGCTGGAGCATGCTGGGTAGTGGAGACGCCTCAGGTCCCAGCTGTGTTAGCTGAGCTTCCATCTGGCTCTCCTCTCTGGAGGCGTTTGGTGCTGCAGGTCTGGCTGGTTGTTGGGCCGTGGGCGGTGATGCTCTGAAGGTCTGCTGCTCTTTAATCCCACGCTTACTTCTCCGATGTTGATGAACGTATTCTGAGAAACACACAAAAAAACCCTATAAATTAAGTATGGGTGTATGGGAGCTACCGGTCGCAGCATGCGCATGTGCCATCTCAGGTTTTATGTGTCTAATAATATATGGCGGCTGTTGCACGCTGTCAGCAGCTTCACCCCGACCCGTGTTTAAACCTGATGTGTAGCTTCTTCATTTTAATCTAGATTAGCAACAGATTGTTGCTTTTAACTGAAAATGCAGCCTTCGAAATTCCTGCATTGTTTTTCTAATGCCTATATATAAAAACTGAATTCCAATACCTTTTCAAACTCTGCAACCAATCAGCGTACGTCGGAGAGAATATACCGTAAGTTTGTGCTATAAAAACATTTGGTAAGGTGCTTAAGATTTGAAGCAAATCCATACCCTCCTCGGCAGAAGGAGAGGTGGTCTTTCTTTTGGTCGTCTCTGCCTGCAGCCGTGGTGGAGGTTCACAGGAAGAAGTACAAATACACCAAAGGGTGCAGGTCAAACAATGCCACCACAAAAAGAGCTGCCTTGCAGGTCACGTGACTCTTGTGGTTTGCCCGTTTGAAAGTCAGCAGTTGGCAAATACATTTTCTCCCTCACGCCGTCAGAGGATGTGTGGACATCACTCTGGTCCGAGGCCAGCGGTAGAAAATAGCACAGTGCAGAGAAGGGAAGCTCTGGGAGGAAGGAAGTCACATGCTGATTCATAAATGCAGCGATGATTTGATTCAATTCGTCATCAATCATGTTCAGATTCTCTGAGCATGATGACAAAGAAGTGAGACTCCTTGTAAGGTGAATAAATTGTTACTTGACACGCTGGAATCTGATGGTAAAGATGGGATTTGACTTGTCATGTAGCAGCTCTCCTCTGCTGAATAATCCAGTCGGAGGGTTAGGGCTCAAAGCAACACCTCCACTGCCACAGACTGTGTAGACACAGAGCCAAAGTGAAACCAGAACTTCCTGTTTCTGTTCCACAAACTGTTGGAAGATAAGGTTGATGCCTAAAGATCTGGCCCAGCCCTTCTCAACAAGAGGTCGCCCAGTTCACTGCGTTCCTCACAGGGATCGTGAGTCTTTTACGTTCACATGCATCGCTCTCCTCTTCCACTGCCAGCTCAACCGACGTCTACTCCTTTCCTCCCATTTTCTTCACATGAGAGATTCATGCCAGATATGAGTATAATGTTATTGCATTGAAAAGACTTCCAGACATCTCTGGACCAAACCCGGTTCAGAGTTACTACATCGGCTCGCATTGGGTAGTCGGTTGATTTACAGACGTCTTTTACCCAATTTGGGTCTATGAGAGCAGTGTTTGGGCCCCATGTTGTCATGCCATGGACCCACAAGTTGTGCGTCCACCGTTTCTTCCTGTGGGCCGTACGGACCGGCGCTATAAAGGTTCTGAACCGGCCGAGTAACGAGAGAAGGGATCCGTTTTTGGGGTTTCAGTTGAAGGATGTTCTGAAATGTATACGTGGGGCTATCGCTGTCAACCACACTGTGTTAGCTCACTGTGTTTCCTTTTCTCACTGTCTCACCATTACAGGATGCACATTCAAACACACACACACACACACACACACACACACACACACACACGTGTGTGTATTGCTACCTTTGTGAGGACATTTCTGCACTGTGAGGGCATTTGGTCGGTCCAG
Source organism: Clinocottus analis (assembly GCF_023055335.1). NCBI lineage: Eukaryota > Metazoa > Chordata > Actinopteri > Perciformes > Cottidae > Clinocottus > Clinocottus analis. Next base: position 749,336 of record NW_027176203.1, on the reverse strand, counting down.
ACGTGGTTTGGGTCAGGTGGGAAGAGAGGCGCGTGTGATGAGTGTTGTCCTGTTGTGATGTGTTAAGGTTAGGGAATGCAATACGTCCATAAGGTCCCCACAAGTACAGAAAGACAAAACGTGTGTACTAGCACGACTCCTCCTGAGTGAAGGTGGTGTCACCTTGCTTGACACGCGTGTAGTCCAGTTTCCACACACACTCAGGTATGCATGCACATACACAGTTACACACAAACACATTATCTGATCACTAGAGTGTGATTAAGAAGATAAGAGGGATACTTAGGGATGTTCTTTCCCTCCACCATTTATTTACAGCGAGGTGTGGCGCTCCGCTTTTACACTTAATAAACAAGAGTGGAAGCATCAGAAGATACAGAAATCAGCTAAAGATCTCTTCAATCGGGTCGATAGCTGCAGAGCTTTGTTGAACGTGGTCTGGTTGGTTCAGATTAAAATGGCGTCTGTAGCCGTTCAAGGTGGCGGTCACTGTGAGGACTAAAGCCCCAGTCCAATCGGACCGAATCCCATTAAACCCACTAGGAAAGGCTCCAACTGGCTGCCATTCCTGTGACGAATGCCTCAGCAGTAGTCTTTGGTATTCATCAGCTCCAGCTCCGGTCAGCAGTGCTGGAAACATGTCCCTTAGAGTGAATGTATAATATAGAAACAAATATATCACAATATTATTGAACAAAAGGTAGGAATAGATGAGGAGAGGCGGCGGTCACGAGGCGGCGACGCGGCCAACACAGTCAGGGTCACGATGGTGTGTTTGGTGTTCGATCAATGATGCATGGCACCTGCGTGTCCTGGAAGCTTCAGCATCACAAGCGAGCTCTCCAATCACGGCGAGGGAACCAAACGCTCGCTGCTCACGGGACCGTCGGCTGCTCGCGTGGCGCCAAAAGGTTGTGTTGCTCCTCACCGTGACACACTGGAGCTGCAACATGTCCCACATGGCCACGTCATGGACACGTGTGTGTTTATAACATGAATACACAGATATGAAACGGTCAGATTTACTATTTAAAAGGGAAAAAATCGATACAGCACAGTATCGCGATATTTTGCGTGGCGATAATGTATCGATACACGGAAAGTATCAATCTTTTATTTAATCAATTTTAAACCTTTACGTCCTGGAGAAATCAATTTATTTTTTGTTGACAAAGTTTTCCTTTGGGGACAATGTGCGGTTAAAAAAAAGGAAATACATCGCAATACTCAACGTATCGCAGTATCGTGATGACACCGTATCGTGATGACATCGTATCGTGATGACATCGTATCGTGATGACATCGTATCGTGATGACATTGTATCGTGATGACATCGTATCGTGATGACATTGTATCGCGATGACATTGTATCGCGATGACATTGTATCGTGATAACACCGTATCGTGATAACACCGTGTTGTGATAACATTGTATCGTGATAACATTGTATCGTGATAACATTGTATCGTGATAATATCGTATCGTGATAACACCGTATCGTGATAACACCGTATCGTGATAACATTGTATCGTGATAACATTGTATCGTGATAACATTGTATCGTGATAACATCGTATCGTGATAACACCGTACCGTGATAACACCGTATCGTGATAACATCGTATCGTGATAACACCGTATCGTGATAACATCGTATCGTGATAATATCGTATCGTGATAACACCGTATCGTGATAACATTGTATCGTGATAATATCGTATCGTGATAATATCGTATCGTGATAACACCGTATCGTGGGACCTGTGCAGATTCACACTCCTAGAACACTCTGATTCCCGCTGGTAGAGGGATCAACGTCTTGGCCATTAGTGCGACTGCGAGCCGATGACTAAGAGCATGACTTCCTGTCTGAGCAGAGACAAGATGGTGGCTGTCTGCTGGTGCTCTGCAGGCTGCAGCTTTCACATGAAGACGTGCAGGAAAAGATACTGCGTCCGATGCAAACATCAGGACAACACCGTACAGGACAATACTATGACTCAAGGAGTCTGATAACGCTCTTCAAGTGGTTTTTGTATTTTCTCATAAAAAGTAAATAGAGGTCTGTTGAAATTGATGACATTGTTGTGTAGTCGCATATGGACATCAACGCAATGTAATCAGATCACTTCCCGTTACATTTGATTGACCTTAAAAAGACCATTCGTTTGTATGTAAAGCAGAACGAGGGAACGACATCACAACAGTGCACGTCCTGCCTCCCAGCTGTGAAACGCTGCCAGCGTCCAAGGACACGAGTCATCTGGCACATCAGTGTCACTGGCTTTTAAGTTGGAGCAGCGGCTGAACCCATAGGAACCCCATCACAGGGCTGTAGCGTCATCCCATGCATATATTATGCCGTCTTCACCCTCGAGACTTCCTCAGTTTGTGTTGGAGGGGAAGAGAAGGAGGACGATTGCACAACATCCCTGTAAGTTGTCATGAATAGCTTCAAACTAGTCCGTGCCACCTCGGTAACAATCAGCAGTCTCTTCTCTCTCTGTGTGTAGACGTTCCCTCTTCGTCACGTGTGTGTTTTCCTGTCGCGCTTTTTGCTGCGTTTCACGCATGTCGGTCATCAGGAATGTTTACACAAACCAGGAATTCACCTCGGTGGAAGGTGCCACGTTACACATGAGACGTTAGGCGAGACAAACAAGAATCAACAGTCAACGACAACAACAGCATTTAAGACAAAAACAACAGAAAAAATTGAGCACCGACGCACCAAGGCGGCCATCTTGAATCATCCAAAGGGGTGTTAAAAAAACAAACCTGAAAACCTACCGAACAAGCTCAGAGTCCAATAGTCTGTAATATTCTGGTCTTTTCACGCCTGGATGGTTGTGAGTCTCTAAGTCTGTGATGGTCTGGAGACTTGTGATCCTAATGAGGATAAGCGTTCAGAAAATGGATGGATAGAATATAGCTCCTCTACTGTAGGAACGCTGGGTTTGGACGTCAGGTATCCGGATCAGAAAACAAAAAGGTTGCATAAAGGTTTCCTGTAGACCTGGACATCAGGAGAGAAGCCGCCTGGTCAGCAGAGACAGAAGTTCGTCTCGTATCCAAACACTCAGATGAGCCGTCTATAAATAGACTGAAAGGAATGTCAATGTGAGTTGAGAAGGATGCAAAAAAAAGGAAAATGGGGGAAGGGATAGTTGATGGAGGGAGAATGAGACGATCAGACCAGAGAGAAGATGAAAGCTGGAAACAGACAGAAGAGATAAACGAGATAAAAAGATGAGAGGATTAAACTTGTGTTCCCTTTCACATGTTCTCTCTCTCTCTCTCTCTCTCTCTCTCTCTCTCTCTCTCTCTCTCTCTCTCTCTCTCTCTCTCTCTCTCAATAATATGACTGAAAACGGTCACTTTATTAGGTACACCTTCACGTAGACCACAGACACTTGGGACCAGGATAGGTCTGGGTAACGTCTACCAGTCTGATGAAAACATTTAAAGAAGAAAAGCCTGAAATGCATTTTTTACAAATCTTTTACTTTGAAGGAGCCAAACAATATGAGTGAGCATCACCTGCTCCCCTTAACCGCTGCAATGCAATTTGATATTAACCTTTCAAAGGGCTGCACATGACGAGTATGTTGTGTGTGTGTGTGTGTGTGTGTGTGTGTGTGTGTGTGTGTGTGTGTGTGTGTGTGTTGCGCTGTGATTAACTCTGGTAGTTTAGATTCATTTCAAACTGGTTTCCATTGAGCTTTTCTGCTGCATGACCCAGAATGTGTTTCAGAGCTCTGTGTGGGGAGCTCTGGTATGCAAATGAAGCGAGCTGCAGACCAACACGTCACTGTGTGTAACTGGTTGTGTGTGTGTGTGTGTGTGTGTGTGTGTGTGTGTGTGTGTGTGTGTTGCAGGATAATGGAGAGGACTCCCATCGCATCTCTCCCAGCCCCGTGGTCCATGTGAGGGGTCTGTGTGAGGCCGTGGTGGAAGCAGACCTCATAGACGCCCTGGAGAAGTTTGGGTCAATATGGTGAGACATACGTCTACTGCTACTTCTACTTCTACTACTACTGCTAATGCTACTGCTGCTACTGCTACTGCTGCTGCTACTGCTACTTCTACTTCTACTACTACTGCTAATGCTACTGCTGCTACTGCTACTGCTACTGCTACTGCTACTTCTACTACTACTGCTAATGCTACTGCTGCTACTGCTACTGCTACTGCTACTTCTACTTCTACTACTACTGCTAATGCTACTGCTGCTACTGCTACTGCTGCTGCTACTGCTACTTCTACTTCTACTACTACTGCTAATGCTACTGCTGCTACTGCTACTGCTGCTGCTACTGCTACTTCTACTTCTACTACTACTGCTAATGCTACTACTGCTGCTGCTACTGCTACTTCTACTTCTACTACTACTGCTAATGCTACTGCTACTGCTGCTACTGCTACTGCTGCTACTGCTACTGCTACTGCGGCGTCTACTACTACTACTACTACTACTACTACTGCTAATGCTACGGCTACTGCTGCTACTGCTACTGCTGCTTCTACTACTACTGCTAATGCTACTGCTACTGCTGCTACTGCTACTGCTGCTGCTGCTGCTGCTACTGCTACTGATGCTTCTACTACTACTGCTAATGCTACTGCTGCTACTGCTACTACTGCTAATGCTAATGCTATTGCTGCTACTACTTCTGCTGCTGCTACTGCTACTGCTGCTACCGCTGCTGCTACTTCTACTACTACTGCTGCTACTGCTGCTACTTCTTCTGCTGCTGCTACTTCTACCACTACTGCTAATGCTACTGCTGCTACTTCTACTACTGCTAATGCTAATGCTAATGCTACTGCTGCTACTACTTCTGCTGCTGCTACTGCTACTGCTGCTACCGCTGCTGCTACTTCTACTACTACTGATGCTACTGCTACTGCTGCTACTTCTTCTGCTACTGCTACTGCTGCTACTGCTGCTGCTACTTCTACCACTACTGCTAATGCTACTGCTGCTACTTCTTCTGCTGCTGCTACTGCTACTGCTGCTACTGCTACTGCTGCTACTGCTGCTACTACTACTACTGCTGCTACTGCTGCTGCTACTGCTGCTGCTACTATTGCTGCTACTGCTACTGCTACTACTGCTGCTGCTACTTCTACTGCTGCTACTGCTACTGCTACTGCTACTGCTGCTGCTACTACTACTACTACTACTACTACTGCTACTGCTACTGCTACTCCTGCTACTGCTGATACTACTACTGCTACTGTTCCTACTTCTACTGCTACTACTACTGCTACTACTGCTACTACTGTTACTGCTGCTGCTACTACTGCTATTTCTACTGCTGCTACTACTTCTACTGCTACTGCTACTACTGCTACTACTGCTATTGCTGCTATTACTGCTACTACTACTGCTACTACTGCTACTACTACTACTACTACTGCTGCTGCTATTACTGCTACTGCTACTACTACTACTACTACTACTGTTACTGCTGCTACTACTGCTATTTCTACTGCTGCTACTACTGCTTCTGCTACTACTGCTACTACTGCTATTGCTGCTATTACTGCTACTACTACTGCTACTACTGCTACTACTACTACTACTAATACTGCTGCTACTGCTCCTACTGCTACTTG
>NW_027176203.1:676211-738711 GCF_023055335.1 Clinocottus analis | reverse complement strand
GTTAGACTCTGGTGATGCAACACGTCACACAGGTGACATCACCACCATGAGATCTCCTGCGTGTGAGGGGTCATGTGATCTACTTTAAAGAACACGCCTCCACACGCTGGAGATGTTCTCTGTGGCTCTGAAGTCATCACAGCAACACAAAAACACAACATTGTATAATAAGTGTTTCCACATTTTCTTCCACCCTTGAGGAACTCGAGTATGATGACACCTCTGACCCGACCAGCAGCAGTGTGTGTGTGTGCACGGCTGTGTGCGCAGCAGTGTGTGTGTGCACGGCTGTGTGCGCAGCAGTGTGTGTGTGCACGGCTGTGCGCGCAGCAGTGTGTGTGTGCACGGCTGTGTGCGCAGCAGTGTGTGTGTGCACGGCTGTGCGCGCAGCAGTGTGTGTGTGCACGGCTGTGTGCGCAGCAGTGTGTCTGCTGACTGGTCTGACTGGAAAGTCTGACTGTGATGAGCTGGAAGTTGAGCTCAGTTCATTCTTAATTTAATCAATTCATGAAATTAGATTCATCTCATGTGACATGAAAGATTGTTTGTAGCATCAGAACGAACCCTCTGGAGTTAATATATCATCATAGTGTACTATACTGTGTACTATATATCATCATAGTGTACTATACTGTGTACTATATATCATCATAGTGTACTATGCTGTGTACTATATATCATCATAGTGTACTATACTGTGTACTATATATCATCATAGTGTACTATGCTGTGTACTATATATCATAGTGTACTATACTGTGTACTTCATGATGTGGTTGACAGTATTGTGAACTGAGCTCAACTCTGTGATCGATGAAATATTCACAAAGTAAATGTACTACTGTGTTTTATTACTTCAATGGCGGCACATTGCAGGGACACAGACCGGGGAAGCTGTCACACACACTACACACACACTACACACACCCTACACACACACTACACACACACTACACACACACCCTACACACACACTACACACACACTACACACACACCCTACACACACACTACACACACACTACACACACACTACACACACACTACACACACCCTACACACACACTACACACACACTACACACACACTACACACACCCTACACACACACTACACACACACTACACACACCCTACACACACACTACACCGTGGAAATCTTTAGCCGCGCGTGAGCACCATTAGCACCATTAGCACCGTTAGCACCATTAGCGCCGTTAGCGCCGTTAGCTGCTCGTCGCCCCATGAGGAGCTCTGACTGGTGCTACTGCAGCTTTATTTTACACCGGGCTCTCGTAAATAATTCATTCATAAACACTCTAAACGTTTAGTTCTGAATGTGATGACTCAGTGAAACAAAGAGTCTCTGAGGCGAAGTCGAGCTGGATTCTGTAGCGTGAAGCAGCGGCTGCGTTGATGGAAAGTGATCTTCCTGAATGAGACAAAAGATGCAGGAAGTCTCCTCAGATAGCAGCGCCTGTGTGTCAGAGAAACTCTACACGTTGCATTGTGAGATTCAAGAGACGCCCCACATCGGATGTGTGTCGCTTCATGATGTGCAGGGACGGACACAACAGCAACGCAACGCCAAGCCGCAGCGCACAATACGGCTGCACAACACAACACAACACACGGCCGCTATATGTTGTGTTTTATGAGGCGAGTCTTCATGCTACCTGACTTCCAGTGTCCAGGATAGAATAACAGGGATCCTGTTTTCATCCTCCTCTCCATGTCACTCTCCTCCTCCTCTTCCTCCTCTTCCTCCTCCTCCTCAGCTCTTCCACCTTCCTACCCGCCTCCTCTCTGCTTCCCCTTCTTTCAGCCTCGCCGTCTTTTGAACACTCATCCTCTCGTCCTTCGCTCGCCCACTCTTCTCCCTCTCCCTTCTGGTCCACAATCCTCTCTTCATTTATCTCAAACCTTTCAAGAACAAAGCGCTTTACAGGAAGAAACCAGAAGGAAAAGTACGTAGGATATAAAACCAGATAGTATTCCTGCTCCACTGTGATTCACTTTCATATTCAGTGATTTGTGTCAGACCTTCTCTGGTAAATATAGCGCTCTTTTTATAGCCGTCGAGGTCGCCTTTTTTTTCCATATTTAAGAATCAGAGTGTCTGACGGTAAAGGACTGAAGGTCCCCATATTCATGGTCTAGATATTGAATTATTTGACGCTGTCAATCAGTGTCAACGTGTCCTTATAAACCCTTTCATACCCGCCGTAGAGCGCCGTGTTCCCAACACTGAATGCGGTCCATCAGCTTCTGTTTGCACGCGTGTGGTCTACACAGTCACGTCTGAAACCTTGTGATGCTTCATGGTTTAATGGTGGACGCACGCAGCAGCTCAGCCCTGTGTGATTTCCTCCTGGCTGCAGCGGCGTTCTGTCGGCGTCGTTCTCATGAAGCCGCTGAAGAGCTGCAGACGCGGCGAGTTCTCTCGCAGGAGACCTTTTATCTCCGTTTTGTTTTGTTTTTATTCTGAGCAGCGAAAGACGCTGACGAAGCACACGAAAGAATAAACGTTCAAAACGATCGCACGGTAAGAAAAGGATCTGCTCTCATGTCTAACGCGGCTCTTCCCTCACACCTGCGGCCGCCATGACGTCATTACATCACCTGGCTGGAGCGTCCGACATTAACATGAACGCCTTTCACTATATTTCACATATAGTTCCTACACCATTAGCATCATTCTGAATATTAATAGCATCTCCCTCCTCATGGCTGTGTGTGTGTGTGTGTGTGTGTGTGTGTGTGTGTGTGTGTGTGTGTGTGTGGGCGGGGGGGTTACTTCTCCCTTTTATCTCAGATAAAACAGGTCTGTGTCTTTTCAATGTGCCTCCATTGTGTTGCTTGTATATACTGCAGCATCAATGTGTTTGACAGCCACAGTTGTGATGTTTTTATCATTATGATGATGATGTAATGCAGGTGATGTTCATTCGTGCTGAGGGAGAAAAAAAGAAAACTTGATGCTTCACAGGTACTGTCTCTTTCATATCTCTGTTCACATGAGCTCTGTATCACTAAACCTCTGAATAAATCCACCTTAAAGCTGTTTATTTCTTATTTTCTCACCTCCATCATTACATTCATTACCAAGAAGTCTATTGGATGTATTACATTACCAGAGTGTGGGATCATTCACCATGAGTGTAGTTTATAGACAGTAATGTCATTTAAAATCATGGAGAATGCAGCCTGCGATCATCTGGATTCACAGCAATGAACTGTGACAAGTTATCAGGTTATGAAAGCATCCATAGGAATGTCTCCAATCCCTCCTGCAGCATCATCATCCTCTGTTGTCCATCCTTTTACTGGTATACTTGGAGGATGTTTTAAAGGGTCTAGATTTGCTGTTTTTGGGATCCAGTGTGTCAAGTTTGTGTGTCTCAGATCTCAGCTCTTAGCAGGTTGTAAACAATATTTGCAAAGGCCACAGGGCTGTGCCAGGATGTTGTTGTTGTCTTATGGACAGAATCTCCAGGCAAAGCCCTCTCTGCGTTCTGCAAATCATTCTGGCTTCTTTGACCTGTGACCTCTACGTAAAGATTAGTCCAATGAGTCGAGAAACAGGAGACAGACGTCCTCCTCCTGTGCAAAGGTGAAGCCAAAATAATCTGGATATGGCCGCTGCCATCTTGAGCTTCTGACGTCATTTTGAGCCAGAATCTGGAGATCCAGATGCACGAGCCAACCCCGAGCCCAGCTACAGCTTGTTCCTTAACTGACGTTAGCACCACGGTAGCTGTTTAGCTTGACAACACATCAACTAACCATAACATCTCTAAATATATACGCTGATCAAACTGACACATGTTCTGTTCCACAGACTCACGATTAGTGAAACACGATCTGCTGACACTGATGCAAACACATACAACCTTACTGTCAGTGGAAATGTTGCTAAGCTAGTTAGCGGCACAGTCAGTGACTGTATGAACCGTCAACTTACATTAATAATATCTTCATGTACAGTCTATGTTTGAAACAGACAGCCAGTGAAATCTCATCTGCGCGTTCCTACTCGACGTACGATTCCTAAGCACTCAATGCCACCACCGAGGTGGCACCAGCCACCAGGGTGCCACCGCCGAGGTGGCACCAGCCACCAGGGTGCCACCGCCGAGGTGGCACCAGCCACCAGGGTGCCACCGCCGAGGTGGCACCAGCCACCAGGGTGCCACCGCCGAGGTGGCACCAGCCACCAGGGTGCCACCGCCGAGGTGGCACCAGCCACCAGGGTGCCACCGCCGAGGTGGCACCAGCCACCAGGGTGCCACCACCGAGGTGGCATCAGCCACTAGGGTGCCACCACCGAGGTGGCATCAGGGTGCCACCACCGAGGTGGCATCAGCCACTAGGGTGCCACCACCGAGGTGGCATCAGCCACTAGGGTGCCACCACCGAGGTGGCATCAGCCACTAGGGTGCCACCACCGAGGTGGCATCAGCCACTAGGGTGCCACCACCGAGGTGGCATCAGCCACTAGGGTGCCACCACCGAGGTGGCATCAGCCACCAGGGTGCCACCACCGAGGTGGCATCAGCCACCAGGGTGCCACCACCAAGGTAGCATCAGCCACTAGGGTGCCACCACCGAGGTGGCATCAGCCACTAGGGTGCCACCACCGAGGTGGCATCAGCCACCAGGGTGCCACCACCAAGGTAGCATCAGCCACTAGGGTGCCACCACCGAGGTGGCATCAGCCACCAGGGTTCCACCAGCCACCAAGATGTTTTGGCTTCACTTTGGGGGGAACACTATGTCGTCTATCTTTAAATTCAACTTATGGTTCAGACCATCAGACATCAAACTTGGAGAGAAAATAAAGGTGAACAGTGACATTACTGCCCAAAGGGTCCTGTAGTTATCTAGATCTAGAGGTTATCTAGAGGTTATCCAGTTCCTAGAGGTTATCTATCTCCTAGAGGTTATCTATCTCCTAGAGGTTATCTAGAGGTACTTCTAGTTCCTAGAGGTTATCTATCTCCTAGAGGTTATGTAGAGGTACTTCTATCTCCTAGAGGTTATCTAGCTCCTAGAGGTTGCTGTAGATCCCTAGAGGGACACACTTGTTCTTGTTCTCCATTTTTACTTTGGAGTCTTCTGAACTATTAAAGACAAAGTCTACATCTATGAGCTATTGTGGACGCTGCACACAATCTAATAACCTGTGTGTTTGTGTGTGTGTGTGTGTGTGTGTGTGTGTGTGTGTGTGTGTGCGTGTGTGTGTGTGTGTGTGTGTGTGTTTCAGACCGTGGAAAGGGAAGGCAGAGGCAGGCCATCTTAGGAGAACACCCATCGTCCTACAGCGATAACGGCTATGGTAAGAAGCTGGTAACTGAATCTGCTGCCGAACACAAAGCAGCTACTTAGTTGACGGCGTGCTATACCTCTGAGGTGAAACCCGACACTCCCTCACCTACACACACATGCACCGAGCATCCTGCAAGGCTCTAGGGTCAGCCCAGGGTTTACCTTCACCTGCACCTCATATCAACTTCAGTTTAAGAGTCCGCTATCGGTGACATACCTCCCTGATTGACCTCTCGGCCTCCTCAGGGTCGCCCTGCCCCCTGCTGCCGCTGCCGGGCAACAGCAGGTACAAGCTGTCCTCGGCGGACGTCCCGGACATGGTGTCCTACCCGCTGCCCCAGTCCTCCTCCTCGTACTCGGCCCACACGCCCAGCTCCGTGGCCATGGTGAGCGGCCTCCACTCATCCAAGATGAACTGCACCCGCATCTTCAACCTCTTCTGCCTCTACGGCAACATCGAGAAGGTAGGCGCTCTGGAAGGCCTCGGTGGGGCTGGGAGGGGGGATTCGGGTGCAGGAATGACACGTGTGTGTGTGTGTGTGTGTGTGTGTGTGTGTGTGTGTTTCCAGGTCAAGTTCATGAAGAGTGTTCCCGGCACCGCGTTGGTGGAGATGGGAGACGAGTACGCTGTGGACAGAGCCATCACACACCTGAACAGCATCAAGGTGTTCGGCAAGAGACTCAATGTCTGGTGAGTAGAACAACACACACACACACACACACACACACACACACACACACACACACACACATTGTATTCTATTGTTTTTATTATTTGAGACTTTTCCTATCGTGTGTGTGATAAATAAGGCTTACTGTGTGTTAAACTGTTAATCGTTTCATTTATGCATAAAGAACTTAATTTCATTGTTTTGCTTTTGAAATGTGGAGATTTTTTGATTTTCATTAATAATACATTAAATAAAACAATAGCACTATGAAATTGTTATTAATTATTTATATTTCAAACAATGCTCGTGCACAATGGCACCATGTGTGCACAGTGGCACCAGGTGTGCACGTGCACGATGGCACCAGGTGTGCACGTGCACGAGGGCAGCAAGTGTGCTCGTGCACGCTGACAGCAGGTGTGCTCGTGCGCGCTGACAGCCGGTGTGCTCGTGCACGAGGGCAGCAGGTGTGCTCGTGCGCGCTGACAGCAGGTGTGCTCGTGCACGAGGGCAGCAGGTGTGCTCGTGCGCGCTGACAGCAGGTGTGCTCGTGCGCGCTGACAGCAGGTGTGCTCGTGCACGAGGGCAGCAGGTGTGCTCGTGCGCGCTGGCAGCAGGTGTGCTCGTGCACGAGGGCAGCAGGTGTGCTCGTGCGCGCAGACAACGCGCTGACAGCAGGTGTGCTCGTGCACGAGGGCAGCAGGTGTCCTCGTGCGCGCTGACAGCGCGCTGACAGCAGGTGTGCTCGTGCGCGCTGACAGCAGGTGTGCTCGTGCGCGCTGACAGCAGGTGTGCTCGTGCACGAGGGCAGCAGGTGTGCTCGTGCACGAGGGCAGCAGGTGTGCTCGTGCGCGAGGGCAGCAGGTGTGCTCGTGCACGAGGGCAGCAGGTGTGCTCGTGCGCGCTGACAGCAGGTGTGCTCGTGCGCGCTGGCAGCAGGTGTGCTCGTGCGCGCTGACAGCAGGTGTGCTCGTGCACGAGGGCAGCAGGTGTGCTCGTGCGCGCTGACAGCCTCTCTCTCTGCAGCGTGTCCAAGCAGCACGCCGTCATCCCCAGCCAGGTGTTCGAGCTGGAGGACGGCAGCAGCAGCTACAAGGACTTCGCCATGACGAGGAACAACCGCTTCAGCAGCGCCGGCCAGGCCTCCAAGAACATCATCCAGCCTCCGTCTGCAGTGCTGCACTACTACAACGTCCCGCCCTGCATCTCACAGGAGCAGCTGCTGAGGGTACGAGTCCGTCTGCTGCCTGCAGGGCGCAGTCCAGAGCCCTGTGGCCGCTCTGCAGTATTCTGTTGCTTTATGGAATATGGGCTTATTTGCTAACCTCTATAACAAGTCCTCAGTTCCCCAATATAATAACAATTATATGTATTATTCTTCACACTGTCTGATGTTCAGCATCCACTTATTTGTCAATTTACACATATTATGATAATATATTGTTCTTTATCATCAAGACAAATGAGCATGTTATAGGCAGATGAAAGCCTACATGTCTTTAATGTGTGTGTGTGTGTGTGTGTGTGTGTGCGTGTGTGTGTGTGTGTGTGTGTGTGTGTGTGTGTGTGTGTTTTGGCAGCTGTGTACGGAGCATGACGTGCCTGGCTTCGTCAAATTCAAGATGTTTGATGCCAAACGTAAGTAGAACTTTAAACAAGCGCTCGTTAGATCAAATTTATCATTAATATTATTAATTTTTAAACAGAATATGAAAGTCAGATTAGATTTATCATTTATAATATATATATTTAAAATGTATATTTAAGCCTGTGTTTAAGCCCCCGGTCCTGGGACCCTTGGTCCTGGAGCCCCTGGACCTCGGGCGCCTGTTCTCCTGGTCCTTGGGTCCCTGGTCCCCTGGTCCCCTGGTCCTCGGGCCCCGGCCTGAGGCCCCTTCAGAGTCCTGTTTGCTGTGACTTCCTGCTTCTGTCCCCTCAGCCTCCTCCAAGACCATCTCCGGCTTGTTGGAGTTTGACAGTAAGACGGAGGCGGTGGAGGTCCTGACGGTGCTCAACCACTACCAGATCAGGATACCCAGTGAGTCTGGAGACCCTGCGTCCTGCCACGTCCTCTCTGTGCAGACCTCACACAGGAACATCCAACACGCTTCCCATAGTCCTGATACTTCCTGCTAGTATTGCAACGTGTCTCAAACAGTCCTGTAGGAACACACAACAGACACACACAACAGACACACACTGACCTCAGCGTGATGTTTCATTTGAAGACAAGATGCTATTCATCATCATGTCACACATGCAGAGAGGAACAGCTTCTGGTATCCCATAAATACACAATACAGAGCTGAAACGTGTGTGTGTGTGTGTGTGTGTGTGTGTGTGTGTGTGTGTCTGTGTGTGTTTCAGATGGGTCCAACCCGTACACCCTGAAGCTGTGTTTCTCCACCTCGTCTCATCTATAAGAAGCTGCAGAGCACAAGAAGAGCCGATGATGGACGACCTCTGACCCGGGAGAGGGAGGCGGGCCATGAGAGACAGACTCACACACGAGTGGAGGAGAGGAGAGGAGAGGAGAGAGGGAGAGAGAGTGAGAGAGAGAGGGAGAGAGAGAGAGAGAGAGAGAGAGAGAGAGAGAGAGAGAGAGAGAGAGAGAGAGAGAGAGAGAGAGAGAGAGTGAGAGAGAGAGAGAGGGAGGGAGAGAGAGAGAGTTGTGGCCTTTAAAAGGAGGTGAAGATGGAAGGAGACGCGTTAAGGAGAGTGAGGACATTGTCACTGTCTCCAGACTCAACTCATCAGGCGCACAGCCATCAACCCACCGGCCAATCACAGCGCAGCAAGCTGACGGACTGAAAGACTCGAACAGTGACACACACACGCAAACGCACACAAACGCATACAGACACAAACACACACACACAGACACACACACACACACACACACACACACACACACACACACACACACACAGACACACACACACACACACACTAAGATCCTCGTGCGTTCACATGGTGACTAGAATAATATTGTGATGTTTAAGCAGTGAATGAATATGTTGTGTTGTTTTAAATCGTCATTGAGCTTTTACAGTAAATGTGGGTCTGGTTTCATCACAAGTTTTCATTAGTGCCACATGACCTTTGATGACCTTTGCCCTGGCCAGAGGGCAGCCACTCCACCAGTGAGACACCCTCACTGCTGATCCATGTTAAGTTAGCAGTGGATGCTCATGGTCCCCAGAGGAAGACCTTGCTGTCGCGCCATGAGGTCACACCATCCAGAGCATGACACCTGGACACCAACAGCAGGGGCCAAGACATCTAATGCCTTGAATATTCACACTTCCAATTCAAATGGTTTCTTTCAGCATTTCATTTGAACCCACACATATAATATCAATCTCTAATGGGCAGATACTGAGCACATTCATTGTCCTCTGAGGAGATCTTCTCTACATCCTGGACACTGCATGACCTCCCATCAGCACCTCAGGCCAACATGCATCGAAATACTTCTCAGATTGTCATTCATGTTCCCACAGGGATGAACCCGTTACTGCACTGAGGAAAGAGAGAGAGAGAGTGAGAGAGAGAGAGAGAGGGAGAGGGTGAGGGAGAGGGAGAGAGAGAGAGAGAGAGAGAGAGAGAGAGAGAGAGAGGGGGGGAGAGAGAGATGGCAGAGACAGTGCTGCTAACAGTGCTAAAACTTTACTGCAACAGTACTAACAGTGCTAACAGTTTACTGCTAACAGTGCTAACAGTTTACTGCTAACAGTGCTAACAGTCTACTGCTAACAGTCTCCTGCAACAGTGCTAACAGTCTCCTGCAACAGTGCTAACACTTTACTGCTAACAGTGCTAACAGTCTCCTGCAACAGTGCTAACACTTTACTGCTAACAGTGCTAACAGTTTACACATCGCGGGGTCTACACTCTAAGAAATAAAGCTGCTAACCAGAACCACGGCTCTCTGACCTCCAGAGAGACGTGAACACACAAAAGATCCTCCATCTTTTACCGCTTTCAGCAGTTCTTGAAGAACTCTTTCTTCCAAACAGGATGAACAGGGTTCTTAATGAAACCCTTAATCTGACTTACTCTTTCTTCTGGGTGGAACCTTCTGCGCTGGGCTCACAGGGGTCAGCGCTGCGTCCACACGACTACGTTTCCACTTTCAAACACATTGTTTGCTACGTCCACGCTGCTCCTGTCATCATATAATCCAGTTCAACTTTGATTTGTAGGTCTTCTTGACAGGAAGGGAAAGAAAGACCTGCAGCTTGTAATTAAGCATGAAAATGATATTTATTTGTGTTATTTGAGATGTTTCCTGTCATGTCTATAGAGGACAATCTTAAGTATCAAGCAATCTTTTATTATTGAAGAGTACAATAAAACTCTGTTGTATTTCTACTTCCTGTTTACGCCGGCAGCCGCATGCCCGTGCACGTGAATGTGCACGTGAATAGTCATGTGGTTTAAAAGGGAAACGTATCCGTGTGG
Source organism: Clinocottus analis (assembly GCF_023055335.1). Lineage (NCBI taxonomy): Eukaryota > Metazoa > Chordata > Actinopteri > Perciformes > Cottidae > Clinocottus > Clinocottus analis. The sequence goes on along the minus strand of NW_027176203.1, from coordinate 728,251 downwards.
ATGTCACCTTTTAAATGCTCCTGCAATATCACACACACACACACACACACTGCTCTTTAAAAAGGGGCTTGCACAACTCCTGCAGGCTCTGCACGTCCGTAGAAACAGGAAGTCGCTCTCCAGTTTGGGTATTAACTGACCTCCAGACTCACTTCCATCATTTCCATCTTAGTCGTACCCTCAAGGTTTCACCTCTTTCAAACATAGATATATACCTATTTGCACTGCGCATGGAAAGCTACTGCAATTACATCATATTTAAGTGTCTTATTTTTATAATATACTGCTCATACAGGATTGTTGTTTCTTTTGGGTGTATTTTGCATCACATATGTGAATTAATAGGCGACCTGTGCTGATCGGACCCGTGGCCTCAAGCTTTTGTACATAACGTGTAAATAAGGAAAAGCTATGAAGCGTTTTGACAGATGAATCTCACTCAGTCTGCGGTTTAAATTATTGCTCATTTCGATGTTGTTTGTACGTCTCTTGCCGCACTTGACTCTTAAAGTATTTCTAAGGTTTTATTTATTCCTTTTAAAGTTTTGTAAGCCTTTAAGGGGTTTGATACACGAGGGCTGTTACTCTGAACCCCATGTGAGCTTTTCCTCACGGGGCTGACGGTACGAGGCCGATCCAGATGTTTCTCTTGAGTTGGAGGCTGTGAAGGTTTAGTGTTGTGAGTAGTCTGTAGTCGCTAACAGGAAACATAGAACTAGTAGAGTTTCATTCATTTAAGAATCCCTGTGGTTTTACATTATATGTACACATCCAAATGTAATAAAGTCCGGTTTGCAGTCTGCAGACAGATCCACTCAGACGTCTCTCGTTGCTCTTCATTCACAGACGAACCAAGAAGACGCCTGTTTATTTGTTTTTAAACTTTCCACTAAGACTTTTCCTCCATCAGTCAAAGTGTTACTGTTCATTATTCAGGCAGTTTATATCGGAGCAGCAGTTATCATGGCCACAGCTCAGTGTAAAGTAAAAAATGTAATGTAATGTAAACTATAATTCTATGTTCAAGACATTACTGTAATGTTTTAACAGTCAGTGATGAATTCATCCTTTAAAGACAGAATCAGAAGATCTGCATTCAAAATATTAATTAAGTAAGTATTAGCATAAGTTGTACAGTAGACACACATGTATCATAGGAAACAAGACAAACCCATAGACAAAAAGAAGGGAAAGACACAAATGTATCTTTAACAGGAAAACATCAGGATTATGCTCCAACTTTTCAGACAAGAAGATGAGAGAAGTGGGCTTCTGGGCAACCCAACAGCTCTGCCTGACCCTACAGGGTGCCATTATAATGGAGAGAAATGCACTATTATGGATGGCTTATATAGACACGTCCATGCCATGCTGTCCCTCCGCAACACATTCTACTGATTATAATACTACAATCAACGCGTAAAGCTTTTACAGTACTGTGAAGAAGAAGGCGCTCCTTGCCTGGGAGACAGAACTCGGGGCGGTAATATGAACAACTCCTGCCGCTTTGGCTCCCGCTCAGCCCACGTGTCAGCTTCCCGCTCCCTGATTGGAGGGTTTTGAACCGCAGCGCACGAGCTCATTGGTCTGTTTTGAACCGCTGCTTTCCTGCGGCCGATTCAAAAGAGTCTGTCACCATTCCAGCGGCAGTGTGAGCACGGACAGTACGCACGCTACCAAACGAGGCGCTGTCAGGTAACGCTGCTTATATTCTGTTTTTCCCACAGGCTGGGACGTGAAGTTAAAGACGTGTTGGCGTAGTTGAGAAGCTGCCCCGTTAAATCCGGACAGGAAAGCCGGTCCGCTGCCGCTATGAACCGAGACGAGTGACGTTGACTGGGCGAGCTTCAGCTAAGCTAACGTCGCTTGATTGAAACGGAACAAGTCTAGCTAACCTCGCGTTATCCTTCCACCTCTCCGGGGCTTACGGGCAGAAAACACACGTGAATAGTTGTTAGCTGGCCCAAAGAGACGAGCCTCGTTATTGCCACGTTAAGTCGGCCTGCTCGTCACCGGGTCAAACGCCTGTGATGTAACCTCAGCTAGCTAAGTGGTTAACGGTTAGGTGAACGGTAAAGTAAAGCAACTGTAACTTCATGTTAATAACACGGACGTCCTCTGAGAGGAGGCTTAAGTTAATCACAGCTAACACATGGAAACCCCGAAGCTGATGAAAGACTGACATGATGGCGTTTTTGTTTCTTTCCACAGGCAATAATGGAGGACTACCTGAAGATAGAGAAGATTGGAGAAGGTTGGTCTCATTGTCTCCATTGTTTTCCTCGTTGATTCAAGCTGCTCCTCTTCCTGTGTGAGTGCAGGTCTTAACAGACTGGTTGTGGTCTTCATGCAGAACACTATGAGCCTTGTAGTAACTCCTGGTATACAGGTTTAAGTAAAAGTAAAAGTGTAGTTTCAGTGCTTTACACTGCGAGTTTGACATCAGAAAATTACATTTCTATCAAAACATCTACACAAAACTACTAAACAGTTCAAAGTTTCGCATTACAGCAGCAATGAGCCCCCAAATTAAACAAAGTATTTCTGTTTCTGCTGCTATTTAATTTCAATATTGTTTTATAAAGTCTTAACTGCATGGCCTAAATGCTCACCTCATATATATGTGTGCGTCTGTACATGTGTAAAGCAAAGATCATGTTCATACTGCTCATGGCAGATGAGCCCATGTGTTACTGTGTAAATGGGATGTGTTCATCTGTAATTCTACTATTAAGATGTAACAAACCAAACATGCAGAAATGGTGAAACATTGCTTTCTGTGCCGAGAAACCATGAGCAACTGTAGTGTTTAACTATGATGTGCAATGCACATGCAGTGGAATGTATTAGAGATGTGCTCAAGCCATATTCTAGTTTTATTTAAAGAAATAACTGTGCGTTCCTCTGCTGGCTGCAGGTACCTATGGGGTGGTGTATAAGGGCCGGCACAAGGCCACAGGCCAGATCGTGGCGATGAAGAAGATCCGTCTGGAGAGTGAAGAGGAGGGCGTTCCCAGCACGGCGGTCAGAGAGGTCTCTCTGCTTCAGGAGCTCAAGCATCCCAACGTCGTACGGTACGCACGCTCTGGGGCGACGGTAAACCCTCAGGGTCCAACAGTGTAAAGAGATTTTCCATCTTATTTCTGTGTGTACACACACACACACACACACAGAGCGAATATGGACTTAGCTATTTGTTGTGTTTGATTCCCAGACTCCTGGATGTGCTGATGCAGGAGTCTCGTCTCTACCTCATCTTTGAGTTCCTGTCCATGGACCTGAAGAAGTACCTGGACTCCATCCCCTCTGGCCAGTACATGGACCCGATGCTGGTCAAGGTAACTGTGCTTCATCTCAGCAGTTCATCTCGGGGTCTAAGTGTGACAGTTGTATCACTGCTGTTTGTCATAAAGGAGCCAAACAGTGAAGGACTTTGCCTATTAGCTATAATATCATAACTTCCTACAGACCAAGGAAGACTGATTATGAGATGGTAAGACAATGGAATATGCTCCTGTAGAAGCCACAAGTCTATATGACATTCACTTCTCTTAGTTTTATCAGCACGTTGTCTTGAAGAGGTACGACATTACCCACAATCCTCAAGTGGGACAGTCGCGTCTCTGATTTGGGGAGCTGGTCAGCGTACGTGCCGCTTCGTGTCCTAAACGGGATCCACGCGGCAGCTCGTCTACTAACTTGCTCTGATATTCTGAAAGCATCCAAGGCAGAATAAAGGAATAAACCCAGAATAAATGCATGCAGTAGCTCCAGGAGAGTTAACAGACTTTAAAACTGTGGCCCAGCCTCTTCCGTTGTTGGAACCGATATTCCACCAGCAGACCCCGATGGTGTAAGAGCCTGCAGTTGATCCCTACAGGAACACACACACCCCTCTGTTGAAATGAACAGCAGGAGAGCTAGTAACAGTAATGGCTAACACGCAGAGGTTTCATTACATTACAATGCGTTCAAACATCTTAAACGATATCTATCTGCCACTTAAGACCGTCACTTTAAGTTTATGCTGCATTTGCAGTCATCGGTTAATGTCCTTCCAGAGCTCGACCCGCCCGACAGCAGAAGCTCTTTGAGCTCTCTGTGACGCGACGTGAGATTCTCTCTGTGATGAAGCCGCCCCTATCCTCGCCCCTTTTCACATTAACTTAACTTTTTTAAATGAAAGCTGACTTAAAGTGTCTGTCCCCAGGCGATTTTATGTCTAAAGCTACTTTTATATCCATAAATCCTACTTTTTAACCAATAATTGGGCTTAGCGCGGATCTTTTCAGAAACCTCATATCATTTGAAGATAAAACGATTAACCAAAAGTCCTGTCAGACCCTTTTCATGAGTCAGTGTCTCAGCTCTAAGCGTGTGTCCGTGTCGTGACCCTTCTGTCTTCAGAGCTACCTGTACCAGATCCTAGAGGGCATCTACTTCTGTCACTGCCGTCGAGTCCTCCACCGGGACTTGAAGCCCCAGAACCTCCTGATCGACAACAAAGGAGTGATCAAACTGGCCGACTTTGGCCTCGCCCGGGCCTTCGGTGTTCCTGTCAGGGTCTACACCCACGAGGTGAGCGTGCATCAGAGGCTCATGGGCGTATTTGTTTCGCATCATTAACCCTCAGGGCTCTGAAATGACCGCTGAGCTGCATGAACCCCTCGTGTGTCTGCAGGTGGTGACTCTTTGGTACCGAGCTCCAGAGGTGCTCCTGGGTTCACCCCGGTACTCGACCCCCGTGGACGTGTGGAGCACCGGCACCATCTTCGCTGAGCTCGCCACGAAGAAGCCTCTGTTCCATGGGGACTCTGAGATAGACCAGCTCTTCAGGATCTTCAGGTAAACCCGTGATAACTGACTGATAGAACGATGCCAAACTGGAAGCATGTGGGCTCTAAGCCAATAGTGATGAATCCTTACGTGATGTCTCTGGCCCAAGCTGCTACATTCAGCACCACTGTGCACATTGTTACCAGTTCACATTAGCCATTAGTTCATTTTTTAACACCACCATTTTGCTTGTCACGAGGTGGCTAATGCCAGCACTAAGCTCCTCCCCTTAGTCAGCAGGTGCCTCAACTAGTCTAAACTTTACAGCAGTATACATGTGAATAACTGAGCCTCTGCTTGTCCCTCTTCTCCTCATCGTGTCCTTAAATATTATTTGCTATAAGCTCCTGGTCCCTTGAGGCTCCTCTTTGACTGCTTCTGTCTCTCTGCTCTTCAGGACTCTGGGGACCCCGAACAATGACGTGTGGCCTGAAGTAGAGAGCCTCCCGGACTACAAGAACACCTTCCCCAAATGGAAGTCTGGCAACCTGTCTTCAATGGTGAAGAACCTGGATAAGAACGGCCTGGACCTGCTGGCGGTGAGGACCGAGTGAACACAGGGATTCAGACTTTTCTGATTAATATCAGGAGATCGATTGAATTGATTTGCCATACCTCAGACTCCAGGCTTCTACTGGTTGTGTGCATCCTGTCTAGCATGATTACAAACATGCCGTCAGTCGCCTAGTTGATGAAAATGTTAGCAAATGCGTCACAACGGGAGGGTCACATGGTCCAGGTCTCTAGTGACCATCAGAGGAGGGTCACATGGTCCAGGTCTCTAGTGACCATCAGAGGAGGGTCACATGGTCCAGGTCTCTAGTGACCGTCAGAGGAGGGTCACATGGTCCAGGTCTCTAGTGACCATCAGAGGAGGGTCACATGGTCCAGGTCTCTAGTGACCATCAGAGGAGGGTCACATGGTCCAGGTCTCTAGTGACCGTCAGAGGAGGGTCACATGGTCCAGGTCTCTAGTGACCGTCAGAGGAGGGTCACATGGTCCGTCTATTTGATTTTTGAGATCTAGTGGATCCTGTTAAAGTTTCATTGTGAACAGGAGAGCTAGTAATGCTAACAGCACTGGTGCTAACTGCTAGCACACAGAGGTTCCTTCATGATTCAGGCTCTGTTCAGTAAAGTACGTTCTAACGCTGCGTTTCACAAGGTTGCATTTGAACACACCATGGTGGTATTCTGTGAGATTTGTATAAATCCAGTTTTATGTTTTCACAGCAACAAAATAGATATCAGGGAAGAACTAAGAGCAGTTTAACTTAACACTAGCGCCATGCAGTTGTTTTAATTTATTATGAATGAGACTGTTATTTTATTCAATCCATACACATCCCATATTTAATTATCTAATATTTGAATAGTGTTTTTATGCAGATAACCCTCCAGATGACTAACAAAGTAGGATGACATGTGTCATTGTTCATGGTTTACACTGACTTTGGGAATGTTTGAATAATTCTTGAATTGAATCCTTCTTCTCCTCCTCTTGCGCTGTAGAAAATGCTGATCTACAATCCCCCCAAGAGGATCTCGGCCCGCGAGGCCATGACCCACGCCTACTTTGACGACCTGGACAAATCCACCCTGCCCGCCGCCAGCATCAACAAGATCTAGAGCGCACACCAACGCATATTCATAACCATTGTGAATTCTCATTCTGTAAATACTTGTGTGTAATAATTGTTGTAGACCTTTTTTAGTTACGTTTTGTCTTTCAACAACGTCTTTTCAATAAAACTGCACTTTCTGTGAATCTCAAAACTTTTCTCATTTTTCTTTCCACAACATTTGCATTTAATTTCAGACGAGCTCAAACGAAATGACATGTTTGAATGTTTATTATGTCTGATCCATCCAGGCCAGACTGAGAATACTCACGATAGTTGTTAAAACCAAACACTTTACTATAATGCACGTGAAAGATGAGAACTTAATTTTTTTATACTTGATATTTCATTTAGTGTTTTTTTTTCAGTTCAACAAAAAATAAGACACTCGAGGGTTAATAAACTAACCATGTGTGTCACAGAAAAAGCAGGTAAATGAGTAAAAAATAAATATATATTAAACTTTTACTGAGTTTCTCATAAAGAATGACTGCAGCGTCTCTGTGTTGAGCCTCCACACCAGCTGGTGGCGCCAACGCGCCTAGAAACACCAGAAGAAGAGTCCCTACGTCATCAAAACGAGACACGGTTTACACACGAGACGGCGGCGCGCTGTAGTCACGTAAATAAAGTAGCGGGGCGGATGTTTATGTTCATGCTAGACTGGTCTCCTGTTTCCTAGACTGGTCTCCTGTTTCCTAGACTGGTCTCCTGGTCTCTGGTTCAGGACTCTTCAGAGCTCGTGTAGGTGTCATGTGTCAGGTGGACGAAGTCTACCACGAGCCTCTGCCGCGCGCAGAGGTGCCCGGGTAGGTAATGGTGTGTACATGTGCGTGCGTGCGTGTGTGTGCGTGTGTGTGTGTGTGTGTAGACGATGAGATGGTCCTCATTAGCATGAACAGTGCATCATGGTTTCTCTCTGAAGAGTGACGGCCGTGTTCGTCTGTCCCAGTTGACGTCATCTCATGACGTCATCTCATCTCCTCTACTAAATGGATGGCATCACCTTTATAAGAGCTGTGGGCCAACATGGCGTCTCTTTATCAAGAATGTTATGACCAGAGTTCTGCTCCTCAGTGAACCTCCAGTGTCTCTGCACTACAGCTGTGCTGTGTGTGAGGTTTTGTGTGTCTCAACGTGTGTGTTCTCCTCCATTAGTGTTTCCAAGAAGTGTGTGAAATGCAAAGAGGCGACTGCAGCCGTGGTCATCAGAGCGGGAGACGCCTTCTGCAGGTGAGACTGCAAACACACGTATGATGCGCTATCAGGTCCATGTGAGATGTACTGTCTGCACATGACGTCATGGTTAAACCTGCCTGATGTCACCAGTGTTGTCTGGGGGCGTGGCCTCTATCACACTGTGGTCATGTTGTCTGGGGGCGTGGCCTCCCTCAGGCTGTGGTCATGTTGTCTGGGGGCGTGGCCTCTATCACACTGTGGTCATGTTGTCTGGGGGCGTGGCCTCCCTCAGGCTGTGGTCATGTTGTCTGGGGGCGTGGCCTCCCTCACACTGTGGTCATGTTGTCTGGGGGCGTGGCCTCCCTCACACTGTGGTCATGTTGTCTGGGGGCGTGGCCTCCCTCACGCTGTGGTCATGTTGTCTGGGGGCGTGGCCTCCCTCACACTGTGGTCATGTTGTCTGGGGGCGTGGCCTCCCTCACACTGTGGTCATGTTGTCTGGGGGCGTGGCCTCTATCACACTGTGGTCATGTTGTCTGTGGGCGTGGCCTCCCTCACGCTGTGGTCATGTTGTCTGGGGGCGTGGCCTCTATCACACTGTGGTCATGTTGTCTGGGGGCGTGGCCTCCCTCACGCTGTGGTCATGTTGTCTGGGGGCGTGGCCTCCCTCACACTGTGGTCATGTTGTCTGGGGGCGTGGCCTCCCTCACACTGTGGTCATGTTGTCTGGGGGCGTGGCCTCCCTCAGGCTGTGGTCATGTTGTCTGGGGGCGTGGCCTCCCTCACACTGTGGTCATGTTGTCTGGGGGCGTGGCCTCCCTCACGCTGTGGTCATGTTGTCTGGGGGCGTGGCCTCCCTCACGCTGTGGTCATGTTGTCTGGGGGCGTGGCCTCCCTCACGCTGTGCTCATGTCTCCTTCAGGGGATGCTTCAAAGAATACTTCATCCATAAGTTCAGAGCCATGCTGGGAAAAAACCGAGTGCTTTTCCCTGGAGAGAAGGTGAGAGCTGAGCTTTACACACACACACACACACACACACACACACACACACACACACACACACACACACACACACACACACACACACACACATGAATCCATGCATAAATCACAGGTGTGTGTTGTAGGTGCTGCTGGCTGTATCTGGAGGTCCTTCTTCCTGCTCCATGCTCAGTCAAGTCCAGGAGGTAAACTTCTCCTTTCAGTCGTCTGTCTCCTCTTCTTCTAAGCTAAAGCAGCCTCTCCTCCTCCTCTTCCTCTTCCTCCTCTTCCTCCTCCTCCTCTTCTAAACGAGGATGTTCTCTCTGACTCTCGTCCTGCTCTTTAGGGCTTGAGGCAGAACGCTCACAAGAAGCTGAGATTCTCTCCGGGCATCGTCTTCATTGACGGTAAATACAACAGCGACGCATTGAATGTAAACACTCTCACGTGTGTCAGGAGGACTGAAGTCATTGTGTGTGTGTGTGTGTGTGTGTGTGTGTGTGTCCTGCAGAGGGCGGGGCCGTCGGTCAGCCTCTGGAGGACAGGCGCAGGACGGCGGCCGAGCTGCAGGCGGCGTTCAAAGCGACGGGCTTTCCCTTCCTCGTGGTTCCTCTGGAGCAGGTCAGCGTGCAGCGGCGGGCGTCATCCACACGGCGGCGGCGCCAGTTTAACACACACACACACACACACACAAAGGAAACCAGAGAGAGACTTCTTAAGACCCATAAGCTATTAAAACTTTGATTTGTTTGCTTTCATGTGATGAGAGACAGACTGCAGCCTCGTAGCAAGTTTGAAATTATGACACTTTTTAATTCACAAATTGTATCTGTCTCTCCGGCACGGCCTTTTATTATTAAAGATGTATTTTATGTAACTCGTGATGAAGCGTGTTTTATGGACGAGACATCCGTCATCTGTCGCTCTCAGACGTTCCTTCAGTAGATCTCGCGTCACACGTCCGCATAGCGTTCACTGGTAACACTCCTCGGTTCACCCTGGATGTCACTGACCGTGTCCTCCGGCCTCCCCTCAGGTTCTGGACCTTCCCGGTTCAGTCGTGGCGGCGGCGGCCCCTTCGGCGCGAGCGGCCGGCGCCTACAAAGCGGCCGTGGGTCGCTCCGACCACAGCGACGGCGTGGGCTGCCGGGCGGCGCCCCCGGAGCGGGAGGCCACGCCTCCGGCTGCCACGCCCCCAGCTGCCACGCCCCCCGAGCGGGAGGCCACGCCTCCGGGCCGCACGCTGCTCCTGCAGCAGCTGATCGGCTCGGCCGAGACGCAGACGGCCAGAGAAGACCTGCTCAACACGCTGCGGTACGCGGCGCGCCGTCGAACACTGACTCCGCCTCCAGAACCGCTGCGTCGACGTGACTCTGTTCTGTGTGTGCGTGTGTGTGTGTGTGTGTGTGTGTGTGTGTGTGTGTCCTCAGGCAGCACCTGCTGGTGCACACGGCTCGCTCCGGCGGCTACAGCAAGGTGATGCTGGGCGACAGCTGCACCCGGCTGGCCGTCAAGCTGCTCACCAGCATCTCACTGGGCAGAGGAGCGCAGCTGACTCAGGACACGGTGCGGACGCCGCGGCGTTTAGCGGGTGAAATGTGACTCGCGGGCGCACCGTTTGCGTTGCATTGAGTGTGTGTTTGTGCGCGCAGGGTTTCCAGGACTCCAGGTACGGGGACGTCACTCTGCTGAGGCCCATGAGGGACTACTCGGCCAAGGAGATCGCTTTCTACAACCGCCTGTTCGGCGTGCCCTCCGTCTTCACGCCGGGCCTGGACACCAAGGTGAGAGGAAGCCGCAGGATGTGTGTCGGGCTTTTATTGTGAAAGGTAAGAATGGATGAAGGGAAGCTGTCAAACGACGCCGAGGGTGAACTGAAGCTCAGCTGCATGACTTCAGGGCCTCAGTTTGCTCGTGCACAGTTGTGTGTTCACCTCTGCATGAATACAGTAAACTCCACTTCAAACGGACGCACACACAATCACCAGGATGCAGGAAATGAAAGAGGCTGATGCTCAAACATGGCCGCCCCAAATCTTCACATCTTCTCCCCGCTTGGTATTCAGAAGCTCGGCTCTGGACGGTTGTTTTACACGACGTGTAAATGTTTGTGTCCATGCAGACGACGGACAAGTCCAGCATCCAGCGCCTCACGGAGAGCTTCGTCACCAAGCTGCAGGCGGACTTCCCCTCCACCGTCAGCGCCATCTACAGGTCAGAAAGACACACACACACACACACACACACACACACACACACACACACACACACACACACACACACACACACACACCTAGTGGAGCCCCACGAGGTCGCTGACCTCTGCTGTCTGCTCTGCAGGACCGGTGAGAAGCTGCAGTCGGCCTGTAGGAGCTCCTCCTCAGTGGAGCCCTGTGAGCGCTGCCTGCTCTGCGTCTGCGCTCTGGACACGGCTGCAGGTGAGAAACGACCTCTGGGGTCGCTTCACGACCTTGTGGTGACTGACCTTGGATCTACGAGCGGGGAGAGAACAGGATGAACTCCAGAGCGGCGTGTTCTCGTGTCCTGTGGACGTGTTTGTTCACAGCAGCGCGGGGTCGCTCATAACGGCGTTTTCCTTCTTCCTGTCGTCTGGTTTCAGAGAGCGCTTCAGCCTTCAGGGCCACGCTGATCTCAGAGCAGCTCTCACAGAACAAACCTCCAGGAGCGGCGAGACCAGACGCAGGTCAGTGTCAGGCGGGAAGCCACGGTTCAGAAAAAAACAACCCCATAGGTGTGTAAAAGTGTTAGATGTTAGTTAGTTAATTAGATGTTAGTTAGTTAATTAGAGGTTAGTTAGTTAGTTAGTTAGTTAGTTAGTTAAAAGTTAGTTTCCTGTGTTTTTTTCCAGATCCACAGCATCCAGAAGCTGCAGCAGCGTGCTGCTCCTCTGGAGCAGGAGAGGATTGTGGGAAAGCAGCGAGCGGTGCGGGCTGCTGCTCGTCTGCCAGGTAAGAGTTCAAGGACACACACACACACACACACACACACACACACACACACACACACACACACACTGCTCATTACATTGTTTCATAGCTAAAGGTTTTGATAGTGTACTTGTACATTATTTATGGATTATTCTGCATCATGTTTTCACCCGTCTGGTGTTACAGGAAGCCGCAGAGCAGCGACATGAAGACGCTGCTGTGTTACAGCTGCCAGCTGACGGTCAGGGACATGGTGGGTGGCGGCGTCACGGCGTTCACTCACACACTGACGGCGTCATGGCGTCTCAGACTGACGGCGTCATGGCGTCTCAGACTGAGGGCGTCATGGCGTCTCAGACTGAGGGCGTCATGGCGTCTCAGACTGACGGCGTCATGGCGTCTCAGACTGACGGCGTCATGGCGTTCTCTCTCAGACTGACGGCGTCATGGCGTTCTCTCTCAGACTGACGGCGTCATGGCGTTCTCTCTCAGACTGACGGCGTCATGGCGTTCTCTCTCAGACTGATGGCGTCATGGCGTCTCAGACTGAGGGCGTCATGGCGTTCTCTCTCAGACTGACGCTGTGTCTCTTTGTCTCTTTGTCTCTTTGTCGCTCTTCCAGTCGTCGGTGGAGCTCCTCCCGCTCTACATCCTGTCTGAGGCTCAGAGGAGGAAGAGGAGGTGAGCAGAATTAAAACGCCGTACGAGAACCAAAGCAGCGCCGCGTTACGCCCGCTGGACAGACTCGGTACTGCACGAGTCAGTCATATCAGTCATGGGCCGTATTTCTACGTATTTTTGAGCTTTACTGTAACTTGGTGTGTAGGACGGCAGAATGAGCTGCTCATTGAACAAGTGACTTTGTTACATGTGCTCATGACATTAAAACCTTTTGAACCACGTTGTGACGCCGTCACTCAGTGAATGTGGACAGAACCAGTTCTCCGTTGTGTCCCGCAGGTCCCACATGAGAGAGGAGATCGGGGAGTTCCTGCTGGATGAAGACGACGAAGACGAGCAGAGGACCAAGTGAAGCTGCAGCTCGACGCTCCGAATGTTTTCATCTAAACGTCCAGCAGGCTGTTTACAAACACAACCTAATACAATAATAAATAAAATATTCTATTTTTACTGCTTCTCCATTCAGTCGTCCATGTTTGTTCATGACGTCAGACAGCCAGGTGCATGCTGGGTACTGCAGGCTGCTGCTCTGAGAGTCCCTACAGGAGTGTAGAAGTGTAGCAGTGATACTGATCAATAACTTATAATCATGTTTTATTAGAGTTTAAAGATCAAACACACAAATGCTTCAGTGTAGTTTTGTTAAAAGTGACGTTTGCTCATGAATATTTGGTTTAAAGCCGTGGAAATGTCGTCACATTGTAAACTCCAGCTGCGCTCTTATTCGGGGTGTTTGGCCCGGCTCGCTTCCCGTACATTTCTGAACCGGTCTCTGGACTGCAGCCACGAGGCGCGCGCTGCCGCTGATGAAGCCGCTCGTGCCGTTCACGAGCGTTCATGAGCGTTCACGAGCGTTCACGAGCGCTGGTCTGGCAGCCAGCGGGACCCGTGAGCTCCTCCTGCGGGTTCAGATCTCCTCGCGTCCTCCAGCAGCGCCGACGCGGACCCGATGTCCCCCCTGCGGCGCGTCTCCTCCGGGGGCGAAGCCCCGCCCCGCTCCGTGGACGTCACGTGGCGTCACGTTGTTCCGTGTCCGTCCAGCTGACGCGCTCGTCCTCCCGGACGGCTCGTCGCAGTGATGGCGGGGTCCCGCGCGCTGCCCGGCCCGGCGGAGGGCATCGAGAGCCGGTTCTCCTGCCCCATCTGCCTGGAGCTCTACCACCAGCCCGTCAGCATCGCCAGCTGCGCGCACACGTAACGTACCACTGTTGTTGTTGCGCGTGCACGTGTAATGAAAGAAAGAGAGCGCGTGCGTTAACAGCTGTACATGCTGTTTACACCTGACAGCTGACTCTGACTCTGTCAAACACTCTGACTCCTCTCACGGTACATGATGACGTATTGCCTCCTGATTGGCTGCTGTTGACCTCATGCAGGAGAGTAGACGCGACTTTATTGTCTCGAACCTTCAAAGGCTTGTAGAATAATTAAAAGAACAGCAAAGAGAACAAAGAGAAGACCTCAGTTCTATTTCTAGAACCGACTCATTTGAGTTATTTGTAGTCTGGTGCTCTTTCCCTCCTGGAGGCCGTGGACAGGAAGCGCTGTAAGTGTAGCGTACGCTCAGAGTGACTGTTGCCGTGGTTCTCTTGGGCCTCAGCGAGAACTGTCCTCTCCGTGTTCTCCGTGTCTCCGTCTCCGCTGCAGGTTCTGCGGGGATTGCCTGCGGCCTTGCCTCCAGGTGACCTCGCCCCCCTGCCCGCTCTGCCGCGTGCCCTTTGACCCCAAAAGAGTTCAGCGCTGCTGGAGCCTGGAGAAGCAGCTGGCCGCCCACAAGGCGCCCTGCAGGGGCTGCAGCAAGAAGGTGTGTGTGTCTGTGGCTCACAGTGTGTCTGTGGCTAACAGTGTGTGTCTGTGGCTCATAGTGTGTGTGAGTGTCTGTGGCTCACAGTGTGTGTCTGTGGCTAACAGTGTGTGTCTGTGGCTCATAGTGTGTGTGAGTGTCTGTGGCTCACAGTGTGTGTGTGTCTGTGGTTCATAGTCTGTATGTGTCTTTTTAGTCAAACAACATGAACATGTTGCCTTTGTGTTGTACTGACCTACTGTGTGTGTGTGTGTGTGTGTGTGTGTGTGTGTGTGTCTCTCTCTCTCTGTCTGTGTGTGTCTCAGGTGTCTCTGGTGAAGATGAGGTCTCACATCGCTTCCTGTTCTAAACTCCAGGATCCGTCGTCTCTCTGCTCTCAGTTCGTCTCGGTGGAGTCGACCTCGCAGCCGATAGCGAGGTACACAACACAACACAACACAACACGCTCACGGGACACACACGCCTACAACACGCACTCTGTGTGTTCACCATCGTGTGTGTGTGTGTTTCAGCAGCGATGTTCCCAACCGGTCAGCGTTCATGTGTCCGTTCTGCGGCGCCAGGAGTCTGGACCAGCAGCAGCTGCTGAGGCACTGCATGGACCAGCACCGCAGCGACCCGCACCGGGTGGTACGACCCTGCATGATGCGCGCACGCGGTCCACGCCGCTGTGATGAGCTCCTGTCTACGTCCTGGTGTGGTGTTGCGTTCAGGGACTGACGCGGCGGCCCTGCTCTCGGCGGTGTGTTTGTGTCTGCAGGTGTGTCCGGTGTGTTCCTCCATGCCGTGGGGAGACTCCGCCTACAAGAGCGCCAACTTCCTGCAGCACCTCCTCCACAGGCACAAGTTCTCCTACGACACCTTCGTTGTGAGTGCAGCAGTACTGTACGCACACACTGTCAATGCTATCAGGTCAGACTGTGACTTCTAGACGATGTTTAGTTCAGTGGATGGAGGACAAAACGCTGCAACAGCTTCCTGTTTCAGCGCCAAGAGTTTCACAATAAAGCGGCCGAGAGCCAGCAGGAGTGAACTTAAAGCTCCTCGCCAGACGTCACGGGAGGAACACAAGTTCAGTGTTCATCATCAGCTCAGTATTTAGAGCTCCACGATGGAAGTACTTCAACCTCCTGCTCAACATTGTGTTGTGTGGTTTGCAGTCACTACATGTTGTGTTTCTTCTTTTTTCATTCAGGACTACAGCGTCGATGAGGAGGCAGCGCTGCAGGCGGCTCTGACGCTGTCGCTGGCTGAGAACTGACAGCAAACCCAGCACAACATCCTGTCACTGAGCACCACCTCCCCATGGCCCCCCCCCCTCACCACCACCACCCCACCACCACCCCTCTGCACCCGCGGTTCCTCCACAAGGTTTCATCCAACCACAGAAGAAGAAGCACCTGCTGGAGCAGGACAGCCATTTTGGATGCTTGATTTCACGGTTTGCAGACACACACTGGCGTCCTGCGCGGACGCACTGGCGTCCTGCGCGGACGCACTGGCGTCCTGTGTGTGTCTCTGCAGCCTCTCGGCTCTCAAACCCGCATCGGTGGCCACCAGTCGCTCGCGAGGAAGTCCTGATCGCGGGGACACGCTGTCAGTAACGTGTTCTTTGGTCTGCGGTGAACAAGCTTGAGATTCATGAGACGAGTTAGCGGTAGAGCTAACTAGCACGCAAGTGCTATAAGGAGGTATTTAGCAAACGTAAACAGCAAAAATGAAATGAATTAATAGCTAAATGCACAAAACTCGATCATCATATCTGTCTTAACACCAGGAGGTTCCTCCTGCTGCTCTGGAGGAATGTCGAGATGACTCGTTGACTGAGAAGCGTATGAATAGACAATAACGTTCGCTAGCCATGCTAAAGTTGTGAGCACGCTAGCGTCACATGAAGGTTTTTGCTCTTGTTTTTGCTCGTTAGCCTAGCGCTAAACATAAAAGCTAGTACAATGTATTTGCTGTTTAGCGTTACCTTATTACTTTATACGTTTTATAAGTTGCGTTTAAATATTTAGGTTGGATTGTTGACCTCGGTTTATCGGTAGAGGTCGTCTGGCGTGATACGATGTGTTAAACACATGCTCATTAGTCGGCTGTTAAATATATAAACAACTTGGATCAAACAACAGGTAAACGTTTATTAACGCGTAGTAAACAGGTTGGTGGAGCAGAGTCCAGCGGCTCTTCTTCAGCTGTGAAGGCTTCTAACTTAAAGCTTTGAGCTGCTCCACACCGCCACGCTGGACACCCTCCATTGTTCAGAGACACACCGCACGTCCCTGTGAGATAGTGATGAATAACTACAGAAAGTGTGTTATTACACAAACACACACAGGACATAGCCACGTGTTACGATACGATGTGTCTGAAGATGAATGATGAAGTCCGGTGGCGGCCGTGGATGTTCTACCTGAGCCTTCAGTGCTGTCTGAGTCATAGTCTCAATCAGCTGTTTAACAGCTGGGCGGGCGCATAAAATAGCTATAACTTTTAATTATGGATAAATAAATAATAAGAAATTTAAATGATAGAATAGCTATAACTTTTGTGATTGTGTTTAGGCTCTGACGGCCGCCACTGATGAAGTCATGAGGTATAAATATGATTCTGATGGATTTTTAAATATTTCACATCATTATTATCACTGTTCAGTTACTCAACCCGACTATAAACAGTATGAATATGAATAAATTATGCAGGATTTTGAATTCCAATAAACTAGAGCTTGTACATTTCCATTATTCTTGTTTTATTGTTATTTTGTATGTACACAACAATAGAATTTGTGAAATAAACCACTTCTGAAACAAACATATGACTTTTAGAGATGATGGAGTGAAGAAGCTGGAAGTGCATGTCTGTGTGCTGGTGGTTGTATAGAAGTCTATGCTTCATGTGTTACAGCTGCATTCTCTCTCCTCACCACCAAGGGGCGACTCCTCTGGTTGTATAGAAGTCTATGCTTCATGTGTTAAAGCTGCATTCTCTCTCCTGACCACCAGGGGGCGACTCCTCTGGTTGTATAGAAGTCTATGCTTCAAAACATCAGGCCACAAACCCATGGGTGATGTCACCATGACTACGTTCACTTCTTATTTACACACACACACACACACACACACACACACACACACACACACACACACACACACACACACACACACACACACACAGGTGTTGCCATAGTGAACCAGCAGATGGCAGTCCTTCTCCAGAGCCAAACTGAAAACAAGGTTGTGGAGCAAATAAAACATAAGAGAGTAACTTGAGTAATAATAAAGATTTGTACAATGTGTCAGGGGCTCAGAGTATGTGATAGATAGTGTAGTAGTGGTTGTTTTGTTGTTTTTGTGACAAAAACCTTGAGAAAATAATGCGTGATGAATGGGGACGACATGTTTATTTACACCAGCTGAAGAAGGTGTGTGTGTGAGCTTTAAACTTCCTTTAAATTGTGTTTAATCCCCTTGAACAACACAAGGAGGCCATGATCGTCTGCTTATTCAAACTTTTAATTGCTATGTCGGAATTTAATTCAAGTTAAGTCAATTTTATTTAAACATCCCCCTCAAGAGCGTGAACATGTGAATGATGAGAGATGGTGTGAAAGCGCTTTAAGTGGTCGGAAGACTGGAACAGATCTATAAAGTTCATCCGTTCACCTTCCTGCAGCTTCCTCCTCTGCAGGTCGCTTTGGCTGAATTAGCCACGATTTGGGATTCATGTCTGATTTCTGTGTCCAGATATATGATTAGTGAATTATTTATAGTGAGCACCACACGTGAAATCCCATCTCTCTCTCTCTCTCTCTCTCTCTCTCTCTCTCTCTCTCTCTCTCTCTCTCTCTCTCTCTCCAGGTGGAAAAAGAGGAGGGGGTGTAATGACTTGGCTAAGTGTTAGCGCCTCCTGAGCAGCTCAGATATATCCAGCTCCCTCCTTCCTGCCGTCTCTTCGCCTCCATAACAATCCACCATTATTTTCTCATTCATCGCTCACGTACAAAAAGCAACAATGTTGCTAAATGTTGATCCTGAGTGTAGCTCATGACATCACATTGCAGCATTGCTT
Organism: Clinocottus analis; assembly: GCF_023055335.1. Classification (NCBI taxonomy): domain Eukaryota; kingdom Metazoa; phylum Chordata; class Actinopteri; order Perciformes; family Cottidae; genus Clinocottus; species Clinocottus analis. The sequence goes on along the minus strand of NW_027176203.1, from coordinate 710,127 downwards.
TCCCACAATATCTGTTTGTAGCGACGAAAGCGTGATAAACATTCTTATGTTTATGTTTCGGCAACTCAAAATATGTAGTTAAAAGTGCTCTAAATTAAATTCAGAGCATATCTCTGAAACTAGCTAACGGAGCTGAAACCAGCTAACGGAGCTGAAACCAGCTAACGGAGCTGAAGCCAGCTAACGGTGCTGAAACCAGCTAATGGAGCTGAAACCAGCTAACGGTGCTGAAGCCAGCTAACGGTGCTGAAACCAGCTAATGGAGCTGAAACCAGCTAATGGAGCTGAAACCAGCTAACGGTGCTGAAGCCAGCTAACGGTGCTGAAACCAGCTAATGGAGCTGAAACCAGCTAACGGTGCTGAAGCCAGCTAATGGAGCTGAAACCAGCTAATGGAGCTGAAACCAGCTAATGGTGCTGAAGCCAGCTAACGGTGCTGAAACCAGCTAATGGAGCTGAAACCAGCTAATGGAGCTGAAACCAGCTAACGGTGCTGAAACCAGCTAACGGTGCTGAAGCCAGCTAACGGTGCTGAAACCAGCTAATGGAGCTGAAGCCAGCTAACGTTGCCGAAACCAGCTAACGGTGCTGAAGCCAGCTAATGGAGCTGAAACCAGCTAATGGAGCTGAAACCAGCTAACGGTGCTGAAACCAGCTAACAGTGCTGAAGCCAGCTAACGGCGCTGAAGGAGCTCACCAAAGTGAAGGTTGGTTTATGGGAAGTAACGCTTGAGAAAGCAGAGCCGGGCTCGTGGACTACAACGTGACAACAAAGAGCCTGAGGTGATGGGGTTTGAACATGTGCAGACTTAAAGCAGTGAAAGTATCGACCACGTAAGAGTGGATCAAGACCTGATGGAGCTTCTGAAACGCAGCGTTCATGTCCTTTGACACATAAAGCCTTAAACACGACCTCTCCTGCATCTCATCTGACCTTTCTGGAGCCTCAGACCTTCTTTATCCTGAAGTGTTCCAACATGTACACTCCCTATTGCACACACACACACACACACACACACACACACACACACACACACACACACACACACACACACACACACACACACAGCCTCCCTATTGCACACTCTGACAGGTGTCTTGGTAACAAGTGTCATCAGAGGTCTGTGCTGAGGGACTTTATCCAAATACTTCCATTCACTGTGGAAAATACCGACATGATCACACTTATTTTCTACTGTATCTGTTGGCCTCATATTGTAGCCTAAAAATAGGCCTGGACGGCAGCTAAATCCGGTGGCGCTGTCTTGTATTACTGACACACTGTGAGATGGAGAGCTGCCCTCGTGCCTAATATAACAGCTTTCCATGTATTTATAGGCCTGCAGGGGGTCAGAATAGCATCTGTGTGTATTGGAAATGAACCCGACTGGTTAGGAATATTTAGATCTTGTTCCACAGACAGTTTCTGTTCATAGCATTCCATTACATCATGACTATCTTGGTGGGCAAACAACAGGTGCTCACACTCACCCTACAGGTGCAGGGCAGGGAAAGTGTTCGCTGCATTGGGACATCAAGGCAAATATCTTCTCCGCTGGTGGGAAAACTCAGATCATGTCTTCATTCAACTGCACATTTCAGCCATGACAATATAGCATATGCCTGGACTGTGCTGAATGACAATGAATTGATAATTTACTGACAATATAGAGATAGATTTGGGAATTCAGAAAGGCAGCATCCATGTTACTTTTATACATTTTCATAGAGCTGAAGCTGAAGTGATGTCATCGCTTTGAGGACCATCCATCATTAAACAACACAGGACATCTAAAAGGTATCCTCACGTCAAAATGTAATATAGAAGTTACATTAAAAGGACATTAAGCAGTTCAAAGAAGCTTCAGTAGTTCAGTAGTGCTAGTATGTCATGAAGAATTAAAAGTTATAATATTGTAACCCTAGTTCTATACACACAGGTAGAGTCAATCAAGTTGAAACAAAACCAAAAGGTCTTTTGAACGGGGATGCCCGAAATAAGGTTCACAAGTTTGTGATTTCAAATTTTATTCAACAATTTATTTTACATTCTTTGAAGCTGATTTTGTGTCAAAAGTGGCTAAATGAGACAAAACATTGTCACACTGTCGAGTCAGCCTTTACGATCTTGTTGTGTACCCTTGTGCTCATGTAAACATGGTTTGTTTTTACTTCCGGCAAGTTCATTCACGTTTCCAAAACATAAAGTGTAAAATCCCTCCAACACCATCTCTGGGACTCAAACATGAAGCCAATGAGGAAATGCCAAAAAACTGCAATACCTGGATTGGCCACTTGAGACCGGCTCCAAAAGCAAGTCAGTCTTCATAGACCTCGTTACAGCTCAGATAAACATGTTTACACCTTGGTCTCTATTGCTAACTTTCTCATTCATGACACCTGTGCAGGGTTAAGTTTCATATAACTATTTAAATCTCATTAAATCTCTAAAGTAATGTCAAACAAAATGCAGTTTTATTCAGAAACAAAACAACTTTATTACACAACGCTGGATGTGACTCATGTAAACTCAACGTAACTACTCGGCTACGTCCGCACTAGTTCTAGTCGGGCAGAAAAGGCAAAGACGTGATCGACATATTGAGACTGTTCCATTGATGCTGACTCAACCTGTGAAGACTGTGAACCCTTAAAAAACTGTTGGTTTGTACACCTTTACACTGAACGGCTTCTGGCAGGAAGTTCCAGATGTTCTGGCCCAGTGAAACTCTCCAGAAGAGTGTTTTGAGCTGTGAGTTGCCGGCGTCAGGACAGCGGGCAGCCGGCCTCCTGGTGCTTGGCTAACAGTGAGATCCTGGAGAAGGTCTTGAAGCAGCCGGCACACTGGTACTTTTTCACCTGGGAGTGGGTCTGGAGGTGAGCTCGCAGGTTGGACCGGTCAGCGAACGCTCTGCTGCAGTGGAGGCAGGAGAACGGCTTCTCTCCTGCAGAAGGAACAGAGGCATGTCAGTGAGGGGCTAACGGTGCTGAAGCCAGCTAACGGTGCTGAAACCAGCTAACGGTACTAAAACTAGCTAACGGTGCTGAAGCCAGCTAACCGTGATGAAGCCAGCTAACGGTGTTGAAGCCAGCTAACTGCTGAAGCCAGCTAACGGTACTAAAACTAGCTAACGGTGCTGAAGCCAGCTAACTGCTGAAGCCAGCTAACCGTGATGAAGCCAGCTAACGGTGCTGAAGCCAGCTAACGGTGTTGAAGCCAGCTAACTGCTGAAGCCAGCTAACGGTGCTGAAGCCAGCTAACTGCTGAAGCCAGCTAACCGTGCTAAAGCCAGCTAACGGTGCTGAAGCCAGCTAACGGTGTTGAAGCCAGCTAACGGTGCTGAAGCCAGCTAACGGTGCTGAAACTAGCTAACGGTGCTGAAGCCAGCTAACGGTGCTGAAGCCAGCTAACGGTGCTGAAATTAGCTAACGGTGCTGAAGCCAGCTAACGGTGCTGAAATTAGCTAACGGTGCTGAAGCCAGCTAACGGTGCTGAAGCCAGCTAACGGTGCTGAAGCCAGCTAACGGTGTTGAAGCCAGCTAACCGTGCTGAAGCCAGCTAACGGTGCTGAAATTAGCTAACAGTGCTGAAGCCAGCTAACGGTGCTGAAGCCAGCTAACGGTGCTGAAATTAGCTAACGGTGCTGAAGCCAGCTAACGGTGCCGAAACTAGCTAACCATGCTGAAGCCAGCTAATGGTGCTGAAACCAGCTAACGGTGCTGAAGCCAGCTAACGGTGCTGAAGCCAGCTAACGGTGCTGAACCTAGCTAACGGTGCTGAAATTAGCTAACGGTGCTGAAGCCAGCTAACGGTGCTGAAACCAGCTAAAAAAAACTCAGAGAGAGACAGAGAGTATGAAACTGAACTTTAATCTGGGATTGTTCAGCTGTGTTTCAAGCTTTCTCAGTGGAGTTCATGGACCGGCCTGCAGGCTCGGCTCTCAGACTGCAGCAGGTGAATACCATGAGAATGGACCCACAATGCACTTTGAGTTCTGGCGCTGAAGTGCTGACCCCCTGTTTGTTTGCAGCATGTGTGCGCTGCACCTCCAGGATGCGAATGTGTGCGTCTCACTGACCTGTGTGTGTTCGTATGTGTCCCTGCAGCAGCCAGGGCCTGGAGAAGGCCTTGCCGCAGAGTTTACACACACAGGGCAGTGTGTGTGTGCGGATGTGCATCTTCAGCGCTCCCAGGCTGACGTACTCCTTCTCGCAGTACTTGCAGCTGAAGTACTTCTTCCTGCTCCACTCGCACTGGAGCTGCTTGTGTTTGCTGAGGCTCGAGAAGCTCAAGTACTCTTTGTGACAGTCCAAACACTCGAAGCACTCGTGGAGGCTCCCTCCGGGGGGGACGGCTGGAAAGAGGGCGAGCAGAGGGAGGGACGGCGGCGCCGGGCCCGCTCTCCTCCCGGGCTGCAGGTCCAGCCTCACGGCGCAGGAGCCGGCCGGGTCCGAGGCCTCTGGGGGGCAGAGAGGGGAGGGGCACCGGGCTCGAGGCGGCAGCCGGGGGCTCGAGGCTGGACGAGGAGGAGGAGGAGGAAGAGGAGGAGGAGGGTGCAGCGCAGCGCCTTCATGGGTGCTGCAGGGTGCCACTGCAGAACACACACACACACACACACACACACACACACACACACACACACACACACACACACGCACACACACACACACACGTGTTCAAATCATCATGCCATATATGAAGTCAGACCAAAAAAAGTTAGATTTATACTTTAAAAAGGTTCGGATGTTTTCTTGGACTGGTTACAGTGTGACAGGTTGAGTGGATGCAACTTTTTTTAAATAATTAATCTGATAATAACTTAAACACGTGCATGTTAAAACAGAGTTTTATTTGGGATGCTATTTAGAATTTTGAGAAAAGTCTATTTTGAACCAGTTTGTCAGGGGCTCTGATTTAAATCCTGAACTTCATCCTCAACTCAAACTGTTCTTCATAAAGACAGAAGTTCAGGAATATGATCTTTGAAAAGATGCAAGCAAACCAAGTCAAAGATTTACCATTTTAAATATTGTCAGAGTTGACCGAGCTCATTGAGCTTAAATCAGAGTATTAATCTTCACATGGAGCGAGAGTTCAGTCTCATGGCTCTTCCTCCTAACAGGACTCAGATGGCACTGGGAGGCTGTGGTGGGGGGGAGGGGGGGTGTAGGGGGGGGTGTAGGGGGTGTAGGGGGGAGGCCGGCTCGAGCTCGCTTTAAGGGCTGTATTGGAAGCAACACAAAGGTTGAAGGAGGGATTTGTCCGGAGGAGCCTGGGAGGCTGCGGTGAGGCTCTTGAGGCGGCTTAATGGGGCCCTCCTGCTCTCCTGCTCTCCTTGAGGACCTGCGGATTTTGCACCTGCTAAACACAAAACCACATTTTGTTTGTGGCCAGACAAAACTGTGCCGTCCTTTATGCAGCGCCTTCTCCTCCCGTCCTTTGTGGAGAGCAGAGAGGCGGAGCGGGCGCTGGTTTTAAAACATTTACAGGATAAACATGATCTCTCTAAAAGGAGAGATCATGTTTATCCTGCATGAGAGGGGCATGTGTAGACGTGTTGGTATTTATTACATTGATTATGTATTTCAGTCCTTTTACTTCAAGAGATCACCTTTTATTTAATGTGTTACTTTGTGTTTGTAATTATGAATCCTTATTTATTGAATCATTCACACTAAGTAATATTAACTAACCACTGGATTGACTCAACAACCTGAAGTAACATTTACTTGAACATTTTGGATGAAAAAACATTCTTAGTCTTGTAAAAATGACTAAACATTTCTGTGTGGAAATTGTTTCTTAGACTTTTTTCAGTAAATTGCACTCCAACAGTTTTCAGTGTATTTCAAACCGGATGTTTTTGAGTCAGAGCTCAGGATGAACTCTCTAACACAGGAACACGTCCACAAGCCCTTCAGCACTCAAAGTCAACATGAAATCACTTCTTCTGAACTTCAAACATGATGAGTGTGTGAGCAGGCCGGTGGGAGAGCGGGTGTTGCGCAATAATCCGTCTCCGCGCTAGTTTCGGTCAGTCCAGGACGCCACCTGAGATTAACGCCACTTTTCAATCCACACTGTGTGTCTGACCGCCTCGGCCCCTCGCGGTGGTCCTACCTGCAGTGTCCGGCTCCGGTCTCCCGCGTGCCGGCCTCCTGCCGGGCTGCTGCTTCACCAGGAAGGACCGCGGCATGTCTGCGCGCGCTGCGGGGCGCCGGCGTGCGGCGGCGGGCGCGGACCTGCGTCAAGCTGCCCGCGCGCGGTGGGACGAGTGAGAGCAGCGCCTGAGGCTCACGGCGGCCGCCTGGGAGTGTGTGTGTGTGTGTGTGTGTGGGGGTGTGTGTGTGTGTGTGTGTGTGTGTGTGTGTGTGTGGGGTGTGTGTGTGTGTGTGTGTGTGGGTGTGTGTGTGTGGGTGTGCACGCGCGCACCCGCCCGCCTGCGCCCTCGCGCATTCTCCTGCTAGTCAAGGTGTGAGCCAAGGGTCGCGAGGGGGGATCGGGAGGGGGGGGGTTTCCATACACGCCAGTGTCGAGCCAATTACAATGAAAGGACAAGTGCAGGGGGGCGGGGCTCTGGGTGTCAATCAGCATACCCCAACAAAACAGGTGTATGAAAGGAGGGGACACCCTTCAGCCTGCGGGGCCTCACAGGAGCCACTGCACAACACACACACACACACACACACACACACACACACACACACACACACACACACACACACACACACACACACACACTCATTCATAGAAGAGTAAAGCCGTTGCTTAACTGCTGCCATCTCTCTGTGACTTATTACTTAAACTAAATGTATTAAAAGTGCCAAAACATGAGCAATGAGAGTTTCACTGTCCTGTGAGGTGTAGCTTTTGTCTGGTGTGTTGTGTGTTGTGTGTTTGTGTGTTGTGTTTGAGGCAGTGACACATTTAAGCTGCTCAGAACCACGTTAGCCTGCAGACATGTGGAGTTACTTAGTTTACACTCTTTTCAACACACTGCAGCTGTACCGCGTACCAGAGGAACCACTGAGGTATTTTATACCACGGAGCAACACTTTAAAACGAAAATGTTCTATTTTAATGACAATTTGTACAGTTTGAAATGAATGCAGAGGTTGTGTGTATATATATATAAATATTAAAACATATGTGTATATGCATATATATGATATGTGTTATGTTAAATCTTTTGCTGTCCCAAAATACAAACTAGCTATTTTAATTATACAGTTCTTTTTTATTTTGAAAAATAGGAAAACTACATTTTATGGTAAATGGAGTAAATTTAATATAATTCTATTTTTGTATATATTGTGCTTTTTTTTCTTTTCTTTTTTTTTACTTAATATTGATTTTGAAACAAAACAATTTCCCCTTGTGGGATTAATAAATGATCTATCATTTTGTTCATGCTGAAGTTTATACTCACTAACCAGCCTGAGCATATGCTACGCTATGCTACGCTAGCTAGCAAAGGTACATTACGTGTATTTGGGTGATGGTCACCGTGAATAGAGACCTACCCGTCTGCACATTAACCTTCTTTTCTTTTCCTTGAAGGTGTGTTAGCTCTGATTGCTAACAGACTAGCAGCAAGGAGCTGCAGCAACAGGTACATTATGTGGAGGTGTGTGTGTGTGTGTGTGTGTGTGTGTGTGTGTGTTTCCTTATGCGATACCGATTGACAGCAGAAATAACTGGATCAAACACTTTGTATCAAGACTCCAAGTTTTATTTATAAATAACATACGGAAGTGTTGGTAGAGATTGTGTTACATGATATAGAAATGAAATGATAATGAATGTCCTTCAGAGAGATGTCATGTCCAGTTCACTGCCGCAAGCTGCAGACTCTCAGCTCCAGAAGGAGACACTGATGCCGAGGCACACGCCGAGCCTCAACGCGATGAGTCTGAACACGCCGAGCCTCAACGCGACGAGTCTGAACACGCCGAGCCTCAACGCGACGAGTCTGAACACGCCGAGCCTCAACGCGACGAGTCTGAACACGCCGAGCCTCAACGCGACGAGTCTGAACACGCCGAGCCTCAACGCGACGAGTCTGAACACGCCGAGCCTCAACGCGACGAGTCTGAACACGCTGAGCCTCAACGCGACGAGTCTGAACACGCCGAGCCTCAACGCGACGAGTCTGAACACGCCGAGCCTCAACGCGACGAGTCTGAACACGCCGAGCCTCAACGCGACGAGTCTGAACACGCTGAGCCTCACGGCACGAGCCTCGACGCCTCAACGCAGCGAGTCTCAACGCGATGAGACTCAACGCGATGAGACTCAACGCGATGAGACTCAACGCGATGAGCCTCAACGCCTCGACACAACTAGCCTCAACGTGTTGAGCCTCAACGTGTTGAGCCTCAACGTGTTGAGCCTCAACGTGTTGAGCCTCAACACGGTGAGTGTGAGCCTCAACACGGCGAGCCTCAACGCCTCAACGCCTCAACTCCTCAACGCGGCGCGCCTCAACACGTCTCGCCCTTGCCGCTCTCCCAGCCCGGCCTCGGCGCGGCGTGCACCTTGTACCGGGCCGGCTGGAGCACCACACCGAACTTGCCCTCCAGGTGGGGCAAGGAGTGGCCCGGCGGCACCGATAGGGTGAAGTGCTGCAGGATCCACGACAGGAAGAGGAAGAGCTCCATCTTGGCCAAAGCCTCGCCCAGACACACCCGCACCCCGGCACCGAAGGGCAGGTAGCTGGACGACGGGATGGTCAGACCCGTGCCCTCGCTGTCCAGGAACCGACCTGCAGAGGAACCACACGGGACCAGACACCATCAGGACAACAATCGGCTCCATGAACTACGTCACCTGTCATTGTCCAGGACCACACGGCCCACATTGGACCGCAGCGCTCTCACCCGGGTCAAAGAGCTCCGGGTTCTTCCACTCCTTCTCGTCGTGGTGCAGAGACCACAGGTTGACGATGACCCGGGTCCCTTTCTTCACGGAGAAATCCCCGATGCTGCAGGAGCACAGACACAACGTTTAGGGCAAGAGTCTCCAGAACCGGTCCAGTTCCTCCATCTGTTGCTCGGCCCCGTCGGGCTACCTGGTGTCGCTGAGGGCCACATGGGGGATGAGCAGCGGGGCCACGGGCCGGATGCGCAGCACCTCCCTGATGGTGGCCTCCAGGTAGGGCAGGCTGCCCCGGTCACTGAGCTGGGGACACCTGTCCCCCCCCACCTGGCGGTCCAGCTCCTCCTGGATACGCCTCTGCACCTGGACACGGACAAGCAGAAGCATGTTGTGCACCAGGAATACACTTCATCTTGATGCACGAGTGTTTTATCAGGCCTCACACAGGCTGAACGCTGCTCAGTGCAGGATCCTCCCTCAACACTAGAGGGCGTACAGACACGTTAAACTGAGGAGAAGCAAAAGGTCAACAAGGGTTTAAAATGCCAGAACTCAAACTCCTCGCTGCCGAGGAGGAAGAGCAGTTTACTGTAAAGCTTCCTGGACTTATTGTATCGCCTTTAAACGATCTCTGTAAAGAAAGGAGTCAAATGTAGAATCTCTTGTAAACGCTTTTAAAATGATTTTTAATGATTTTATATGATGATTTTCTCACCGTCGTGGCGACTAGACTTCCATGAGCCACAGACATGTTGCAGCAACACTGTTGATCTGTGACATCACACACAGGGTTCAGACATGAGGTCTGAGGAGGCCAGACGAAGAAGCTGACAACATACTTCTACACAACCGTGATCAGGACCCACAAAGGAGCCATGACTGTGGTGTATGATGACATCAGAGCAGCACCTAGTGGACTCCAGAGGTACTGCAGCTCCGAATATGTCACATTTAAAACACTCAGAGCCAAACGACGTCAGACAGTGTCAAGCAGGTAAACACACACACACACACACACACACACCTGCGGGTAGTGGATGAGGTAGGCGATGGCCCACTTGAGCACGGTGGTGGTGGTTTCCACTCCGGCTCCGAAGATGTCGCCCACCGTCATGAGCAGGTGGTCGTCGCTGAGGCCGGCGGCCTCGCTGACCTCCGTGTTGTTGTTCTCAGCGCTGCGTTTGGCCCTCAGCAGAGCGTCCAGCAGGTCCCTCTGCACATGGTCACTGTAGTCTGCCTGCACACACACACACACACACACACACGCACACACATGTCAATGTGAAGTGAGCCTCCAGAGCATCATCATGATGAAGAGCGGGCTGTACCTTGTGCTCGTCATATTTCTTCTGCAGCAGTTTGTCTCTGACTGAAACGCAGCGCTTCAGGAGCTGCAGGCCGGCGTTCGGGAACACCTGAGACCAGGAGAGACACGTCACATGTACCAGGTGGTGTAACACCTGCTCCTCACCTCCACGCTCCCACTGGGCCAGTTACACAGTCATGAATTATTCATAACACTGAGGAATCCTGCCTGCTGCCTCGTCTCCACACATGACTGCTGCGTTCATGCCGTTTGTCGCCGCCCACCTGTAGCCAGGGGAAGATGTCCACCAGGCCGTCCTTGGCCACGGTGTCCACGATGCCCTGGCTGTACTGCAGCATGGCCTCGAACTCCCGGTCCCCTCGGCGGTACGAGGAGCTGAAGCACAGCGAGCAGATGACGTTGGTGACGGCCCGGGTCAGCTCGGGGGACAGGTCCAGGGCCAGGCCGGCCGCCGCCGCCTCGGACAGCACGCAGCACAGAGACCGGGCCTCTGCAGAGACTGAGACACCGGCAGGGCGTTACAACCACGCCATGTGACAACCACGACATGTTACAACCACGCCATGTTACAACCACAACCACGACATGTTACAACCACGACATGTGACAACCACGACATGTGACAACCACGACATGTGACAACCACGACATGTGACAACCACGCCATGTGACAACCACGCCATGTGACAACCACGACATGTGACAACCACGACATGTGACAACCACGACATGTGACAACCACGACATGTGACAACCACGCCCTCACAAGAAGAGCAGCACGTTACAACCACGCCCTTACAGGGAGAGCCACATGGTTACAACCATTTAGACTTTAGGTACTCCACACCCTGCTAGCAGCACCATGCTCCACACCCTGCTAGCAGCACCATGCTCCACACCCTGCTAGCAGCGCCATGCTCCAACCCCTGCTAGCAGCACCATGCTCCACACCCTGCTAGCAGCGCCATGCTTCACACCCTGCTAGCAGCGCCATGCTCCACACCCTGCTAGCAGCGCCATGCTTCACACCTTGCTAGCAGCACCATGCTCCACACCCTGCTAGCAGCACCATGCTCCACACCCTGCTAGCAGCACCATGCTCCACACCCTGCTAGCAGCGCCATGCTTCACACCCTGCTAGCAGCGCCATGCTTCACACCTTGCTAGCAGCACCATGCTTCACACCCTGCTAGCAGTAAATGTAAAGCAACCATGAACATACTTTTTGTCAAACATTGAAGTTCAACCGTAAACGTAAGTAAAGCTGTCAATGAAGTCAAAAGTAAGTTCTTTCTGAGATGAATCAGAAGTACACAGTAAAAGAAAACAGAAATAGTTTAGCATCAACATTGTACATAAGTATATGATTGCTTTGTACCACTGTCTTTCACCTGAACACAACACTCCTCCATCAGCTGCATTACACAGGAGCTGATGTCGTAAACAAGGAACAGAACCCTGCGCTCACGCGTCATCCACTGCAGGCAACTCCCAGTGACGCTGATACAGAGCAGAGAAAACTAACCTGAGCAGAATATGCACAACTTTAAAATGCTGATGACTAGAGGTCAAAGGTTAAAGGGTCAGTCCACACAAACAACAGGTAGGAGTAGATTATGCAGAACTGTGTGTGTGTAGTCTATCATAACCCATAATCTGTAGTCCAGCATAGGAGTGAGGGTGATGTACTCACTGATCTTCTCGATGGAGGCTGAGCCCTCTCCAAACATGCACAGAGCTCCGTGCACGATTTTCCTGTGGAATCTCCACGAGGCGCTGTAGTCTCCAAATGCAATGTCCTTCCCATCTCTGGTCAGAATATCTGTGGTTACCTTCATCACACACACACAAGAGACACATGAAGCCTGGGAGGAGGAGAGGGAGAGGAAGAGGACGAGGAAGAAGACGGAGAGGAAGAGGAAGAGGGAAAAGGAGAGGGAGAAGAAAGAGAAGACAAAGAAGAAGAAGACAAAGAAGAAGAAGACAAAGAAGATGACGAAACAGAAGAATAAGAAGTAGAAGAAGAAATAGAAGAAGTAGAAGATGACTACGAAGAAGAAGAAGAAGAAGAAGAAGAAGAAGAAGAAGAAGAAGAAGAAGAAGAAGAAGAAGAAGAAGAAGAAGACAAAGAAGATGACAAAGCACAAGAAGAAGTAGATGAAGTAGAAGACAAAGAAGCAGCAGAAGAAGACGACTACCAAGAAGCAGAACCAAAAGAAGAACCAGAAGGAGAGGAAGAAGAAGAAGTAGAAAAGACTATGAAGAAGGAGAAGCAGAAAAAGAAGAACAAGACAAAGAAGATGGCAAAGCACAAGAAACATAGGAAGCAGAAGAAGAAGAAGAAGAAGAAGAAGAAGAAGAAGAAGAAGAAGAAGAAGAAGAAGAAGAAGAAGAAGAAGAAGAAGAAGAAGAAGTGTACCCACAGTTCTGGGTCTTCCAGCGAATATCTTGCCCTTCTTCAGCAGCACCTGCTTGGCATGTGCGTGCTGGTTGACCACCATGACGCGGTGGCAGCCCATCATCAGAGAGTACGTGGGTCCGTACTTCCCCTGCAGCTCCTTGAAGAGCAGGTGAGGAGGGAGCGGGCTGCGCAGGCTCAGCAGGCTGCCGATGAGCGGCAGCGCTGGCAGCCGCGGGGCCTCCTGGGGGCCGCGCGCCAGCGCCCGCAGCCGCAGCTGCAGCGCCAGCAGCGCCAGGCCCACGGCCACGAACACGCACAGGCACAGGAACCACGTCATATCCAGAGGGGGCGATCCAGAGGGGGCCGAGCAGAGAGGAGCTCTGCAGGAAGGCCCCGAGCCGCCGCCGGCCGCAGCCTTTATGCAGCTCCTTCAATGCCACATCCTTGACTCCACATGTTTAAGGCTGGGCCAATTTAAACAAGATAAGAGGATTCACTGGATCCCTGCCATGACGACACCACAGACATGGACCTGGTGGACGTCACCAGTGTCAAAGGAGGAGCGCATTACTTTATGAAAGTACAGTTTGGGGTATTTGTACTTCACGTTTCCACCACAACTCCATTAATCTGACAGTTTGTGCTCATTTTGCAGAGAAACATTTCACACACACAACATACACTCTTTAATATATATATATATATAAATATATATATATATATATATATATATATATATATATATATATATATATATATATATATATATATATATATATATATATATATATATATATATATGCGCTCTGGTGTGTAACCCCTTTAAAGTAACACAATATAGTTACAACAGTAATATGACATATTATCACAGTTACGCAACACAATAAAAAGGTCAATTTGATGACTCCAGTTATGAAAGTAAACAGCGTTTGTCTGATAACAGCTGAGCTTCAGGCTTCACAGTGACGCGCACGAGGACCTTGATATTTATCAAATGCATGTAATCATGAATACAAAACGAAAATATTTTATAATATAATAATATTTTTTTTCTACTGACGCAAGATTTTACATTAATTTATTGACTACTGATTGCCAGTCGCAGATTCGTGCGCGTTCACAGAGTCACGTGAGCGCGCTGTGAAACGGAGCGCGGCGCTATGAATTTTGACCCTGGCTGCGCGCCGTCCCCCGCTAGCCTAAACAGAAAAATGGCGTCAGCGGAGTCGCAGCCGAGGTTCGGCCAGTCCGTCAAGGGGCTGCTGTCCGATAAAGTGGGCTCTTGTAGCGGGGACGTGATCGCGCTGACCCGCCAAGTGCTGAAGGGATCTCGCAGCCAGGAGGTAAAACGACACGAGTGGTTTTAATCACGACAAAGCGTTTAGCTAACACCAGCTAATACGGAGAGAAGGCGGAAACGTCGTTTCGTTTTCAAAATAAAAGCCCGGATCATGTTTCCATCGGCAGGGATGAGAGGCGTTGGTTGAAATGATACTGCGGATGAATATAAATGCACATTAACCTCGGCACAATATGGTCGTTGGAGCTGAAATGATTCGTCTGATAGAAACACAGAAACACTTGTTAACTGAATAGTTTCCGTTATTGTGGATGACGTCACGTGGGCTTTCAGCTCACCCTGAAGGGGATTTCCTTGAATATTATGTTTTAGGGTTTTTTGGACAGTTCAGATCTATAGATGGGGATATGATCCTAAATGACTCATGGTGCTAACTTCTCTTCCAGCTTCTTGGTCAAGCAGCAAGAAATATGGTCATTCAGGAGGACGCCATCCTGCACTCTGAGGACGTAAGTATCTGTACGTGTGTGTCTGTGTGTGTCTGTGTGTGTCTCAGTGATTACACCCCAGATTATATAGCCTGCCATGGGAGGACGACATACTGGACACACTTCTTCTCCAAACTGAAGCGTTAAATGAACACCGCTGTTTCACAACGAAAAGATTCCCTTCCATCATATAATAAAATAAAGTTGTTTAATAAAGTGTTCTAGTAGTAAGTTATCTTCCCTCGTTAGTCAACGTTACCGTCTGTCTTCCAGAGTCTGAGAAAGATGTCCATCATCACCACACATCTACAATACCAGTGAGTACCAATCAGCTGTTTGTGAGGACGTGAAAATACAAAATGAACTCGTTCTCAATCTGCAAGTGAATATTAAGAGAATCTCTCTGTCTGTGTGTGTGTGTGTGTGTGTGTGTGTGTGTGTGTGTGTGTGTGTGTGTGTGTGTGTGTGTGTGTGTGTGTGTGTGTCAGGCAGGAGGCCATCCAGAAGAAGTAAGTCTAAACACAACACTGTGTTTATGCTCCAGCTGACATCGCTGTCTCATCAGTAAGCCATAACACAAACCGCTGACGTGCACTGAATTCTTTCCATCCTCCAGCGTGGAGCACTCCAAGAACCTGCAGGACCAGCTGAGACACCTGCTGAAGTGACGGAGCGGCGGGACGCCCCCCATCCCTTTGATCCGCCTCGGCCTCTGTCTCCTGCAGGGCGAGACGCGCGTTTCCACTTCCAAACTCTCGCTGCTGGCCGGTGAGCTGGGACGTCGCGCTCCAGCGTGCATCCTGAGCTCCATGGGCCCGTGAACACGACCACGGCAGCAAACCACCGTGTGACGCTCTCTGGACCCGAGTTAAAGGTCGACACTCAAACGGCGGTTGCAGCTGACGGGCCGTCGTCCCCGACGCTAACGGTTAGCACCCGTTAGCGTAAGTAAAATGTTATTCAGTCACATTTTATAAAATAAATAAACAGTTGCATACAAAATGTAGACTGAAGCCAATTGTCTTAATTTTGAAAAAAACATTTTAAAAAACACAAGGTGAATGGCTAACTGTTAGCACAGTTAGCCTGCTGGCTCAGCCGTCGCCATGTTGAGAGCCGTGTGGAGGCAGTCTCTCTCTCAAGAGATCGTTCAGTGCAATTGTCGAGCGAATGATGTGTGTTTAAAAAGTCGTTAGAGACAAAGAGAGTCTTCATGTCGTCTGCAGACGGCCATCAGCACGTTATGGAAATATGAAAGACCTTGTCAGAAGCAGCCGATCGTGAGTTAAACGTTCGCTACGACCAAATTTATTCGGCACAGGTTGTTTCCATAATTAATTCATCACATTAAGTCGCTTAGGCAAAATCAAAGAGCACCTGAAGGGAGGAAGTTTGATCATATAGTTTAGCTGCTTCCATTAAGCTTTTATTATGCAATATTTCATGAGTGTGAATGGAAACGAGGCTCATCTGGAGTTGCTCTGGATTCAGGATCACTCTGCTGTAGCCCTGAATGTTATTTTTCTTGTTATATAAAATGTTTTAATCATATGCATTGCAGTAATATCAATTGAATATGTTTTCTGTGTCTTTTTGGCTCCATCAATATTAAAATAAACTGCTCTGGTAGAATCATAAAGGATGCACATCGTCTTTATTACATTTGTGTTAGATTAGTTTCCAGCTGTCCTGGATATGAAATATAACATAACCTTTCACGTTTAAAGTACACACATGTACTTCTATGTCTTGGTACAGTAGTCCTAGAAGTAGTCTCTGTTTCTCAGCGTCTGAGCCCTGAAGTTGGACGTGTGCTTCAGGATTTCGTGTGTAAATCATTTTCCACACGAGATGAAGCTCGTATGATTTATTGAAGGTCGTGGCAGCAGCAGCTCTGACCTTGTGTTCAAGGATGGAGCGGATCCCTGCGGGGGGGCAGGACCAACACGTGCTGAACCACACTATTGTGTTCACCGTGCAAATAAACCTGCTTCTAAGAAAGATTGTGTCTATGTAACCTTGTTAACATGTCTGTCTGCAGACCAGTGGACATGTCCACATCCAGAACACCTTCAGGGTTCATTTCCTGGGGGACCCGTCGGGGCGAGCAAGATGTTTTTTTAAAGGAACCTGATCTCCAAGGAAAGATGTGAAATGAGTACAGTCGAGTGACACATTGATGTTGAGTGTCGGGACGTTAAGTGTCTGGACGTTAAGTGTCGAGACTTTAAGGGACGGGACGTTGAGTGTCGGGGACGTTGAGTGTTGGGACGTTAAGTGTCGGGGACGTTAAGTGTCGATACGTTAAGTGTCGGGATGTTAAGTGTCGGGACGTTAAGTGTCGGGATGTTAAGTGTCGGGACTTTAAGTGTCGGGGACGTTAAGTGTTGAGATGTTAAGTGTTGAGACGTTAAGTGTCGGGGACATTAAGTGTCGGGGACGTTAAGTGTCGATACGTTAAGCGTCGAGACTTTAAGTGTCGGGACGTTAAGTGTTAGGACGTTGAGTGTCGGGACGTTGAGTGTTGGGACGTTAAGTGTCGGGACGTTAAGTGTCCAGATGTTAAGTGTCGGGACTTTTAAGTCTCGGAACGTTAAGTGTCGGGGCGTTGAGTGTCGGGACTTTTAAGTGTCGGGACGTTAAGTGTCGAGATGTTAAGTGTCGGGACTTTTAAGTGTCAGGGACGTTGAGTGTCGGACTTTAAGTGTCGGACTTTAAGTGTCGTTCGTACTTTCGTGACGTGCTCGCAGGTCGTGCTCACTTGACGTATCTTCGGGGCTTTAAGGCCTTTCCCTCTCCGTCTGCTCTCACTCAGCATCATTCAGATCTTAGATCGTTACAGAAATAGTTCTCGAGTGTTGACAATATTTCCTAATCTCCGGTGCGATAAAGAACGTTTGTAACACACGACATCGCTGCGAGTAATCAGCTGGGGACGCTGCATGGCGGTAATCTCTGAGCTGTTTACATTCCCCGCAGCGTGTTGGCGCTGCGCCGCCACACGCGTGTGCAGGAAATGAAAAGAGCTGGAAGGTCCACACATTAAAGGAACGTCGTCTCCTCAAAGACGAGCCGGCCGCTCATCGCCGCTCCTCCTCGCGATAAGGAGCCGAGCGACGGCGGTATCAGCGGCCCGAAGGCCAAACAGCTGCTCGGCCCCGCGGCGTCCCTGAGGGCGAGCTGCCGAGTCGTGTTCGCTGACGCTGCACACGTGTGTGGGTCACCCGATGGTGATGGTGATGTGGTGCCGTCTATTTGCTGGATCCCCGCTAGCCGACGCCTTGACGGCCCGATAATCTCCCAGGGGGTCGCGGGGAGGACAAAACAATACACGCACAGAACATGACGTAAAACACACAAAGTACAGTCAGACTGACGGACGGGTACCAGAGCCCACGTCTGCTTTAGCATCAGAACGTCCGCAAAGAAGAAAGAGACTTCTATACAACCAGAGGAGTCGCCCCCTGGTGGTCAGGAGAGAGAATGCAGCTTTAACACATGAAGCATAGACTTCTATACAACCAGAGGAGTCGCCCCCTGGTGGTCAGGAGAGAGAATGCAGCTTTATCACATGAAGCATAGACTTCTATACAACCAGAGGAGTCGCCCCCTGGTGGTCAGGAGAGAGAATGCAGCTTCAACACATGGAGCAGAGACTTCTATACAACCAGAGGAGTCACCCCCTGGTGGTCAGGAGAGAGAATGCAGCTTTAACACATGAAGCATAGACTTCTATACAACCAGAGGAGTCGCCCCCTGGTGGTCAGGAGAGAGAATGCAGCTGTAACACATGAAGCATAGACTTCTATACAACCAGAGGAGTCGCCCCCTGGTGGTCAGGAGAGAGAATGCAGCTTTAACACATGGAGCAGAGACTTGTATACAACCAGAGGAGTCGCCCCTGGTGGTCAGGAGAGAGAATGCAGCTTTAACACATGAAGCATAGACTTCTATACAACCAGAGGAGTCGCCCCCTGGTGGTCAGGAGAGAGAATGCAGCTTCAACACATGGAGCAGAGACTTCTATACAACCAGAGGAGTCGCACCCTGGTGGTCAGGAGAGAGAAAGCAGCTTTAATACATGAAGCATAGACTTCTATACAACCAGAGGAGTCACCCCCTGGTGGTCAGGAGAGAGAATGCAGCTTCAACACATGGAGCAGAGACTTCTATACAACCAGAGGAGTCGCCCCCTGGTGGTCAGGAGAGAGAAAGCAGCTTTAATACATGAAGCATAGACTTCTATACAACCAGAGGAGTCGCCCCCTGGTGGTCAGGAGAGAGAATGCAGCTTTAACACATGAAGCATAGACTTCTATACAACCAGAGGAGTCGCCCCCTGGTGGTCAGGAGAGAGAATGCAGCTTTAACACATGAAGCATAGACTTCTATACAACCAGAGGAGTCGCCCCCTGGTGGTCAGGAGAGAGAATGCAGCTTTATCACATGAAGCATAGACTTCTATACAACCAGAGGAGTCGCCCCCTGGTGGTCAGGAGAGAGAAAGCAGCTTTAATACATGAAGCAGAGACTTGTATACTCTTTTGCAGCATCAGTGTTATGAACATATGGATACATGTCTGATTGCTTTTAGTGTAATGAGCTCAGCATAGTATCTTCATTCCCTCCATCTTGAACCCGTGGGCTTCGTCCCAGCTGTTATCCTCCTGCTCATCAAGTGTCTTCTCTTCTTGCTTCAGCACAAGGGCTGTTTGTGTTATCCTCCTGTGTCTCTTCATCCTTGTGCCCAGCTGCTCTCTCCTGATCTCAGGAGTTAAAGTGTTTTTCCAGCTCCCTTCTTCAAACCTTGAGTGTAAATGATGTTCTCCTACGACAGCAGGCGTCTTATCAGAGGATAGCGAGGATACGGGTCCAGGGCCGCCGGCTCGCATCTTCCGCCTCTGACAAACTGTTTCACCTCTGGACTCTGAGGATGAAGCTCGTGTTTGTGCTCACTCTTCCCACGAGCATTGTTACGGCCGCCATGGCGCGTGGGGGGACGGCGCCGCGACCTCTGACCTCTTAGAGGCCGTGCAGCTGTGTGGACCTGAGGGACGAGCTCTCCTGCTGGTGGACTCATGGGGAGCTTTTCACGTCTAATATGCATCATAAACATACTCATGTTGTAATCTGTTGAGCACTGTTTACTTGTTTTAAGCCATGGACGTTCATAACGCTTCATAAGCATTATAAGAATACACCATGTATAATCATAATCATGTTTAAAGTATGTTTTTAATGCATTACAGACATGGCCTTGCATTAAAGTCAGTGAACATTAGATTTGAAGTATTATGACGTCATCAGTCCTCTGTTTTATAATGTGTTATGATCTTTGTTATGAAGCATTTTAGATGTTTAAGAGTGCTTATAGCTGTGATAAAACAGCGCTGTTAGCAGATCCTCACCATTATGATTTCTCATTTATTGATGTTTCCACACCTCGTGGGCATGGCAGCGGCTCAAAAAGAGCATTTTAAATTCCTCTTAGGACATAAATAAATAACTATTTCACCAAACTAGTTCCAGAGTGTTTCCCTTCCTGTTTTCTCTCTCAGCACGTTGTTATCCGGACTGGACCCGGATCCGGTCCGCGGGCCGCATGTTTGACACCCAGCACGGTACCAGGGGCCGTGTCATGGACCAGAACAACGTTCCCGGATGGAGAAGTGTCCTCTGGAGCCTGAAGGAGGTTCTGCAGCGCTACAGCTGGTGGCGATGAAGATCCGCCATGCCGCTAATTCAGCCGCAGAAGAAGAAGAAGTAGCAGAAGGAGGAGTAGAAGAAGAAGTAGTAGAAGAGGAAGATGGAAAGAAGAAGGAGAAGCAGCAGACCATAAGGTGAGTAGTGTCGTGTTCTTGTCAAGACCGAGTGTCTCTCCACCTGGAGAGCTGCCGCTGCGTGACGCGTCTCCGTGAACACAGTGATGCAGTAATGAAGAGGTGCAGTGATTAGCAGGCTAAGCTAACGGAGCTAACAGCTGTCTGAGGAGGAGATGAGAACACAACAGTCTCAAGTTACACTGCCTTTAAGGGCCGAGGGGCTAAGATTAACTCCTGGGCGAGCCGGGTCTATATACTGAGATTATATGTAGACTGAGATTATATACTGAGATTATATATACATATATACTTAGATTATATACTTAGATTATATACTGAGATTATATGTATACTGAGATTATTTATATATATATATATATATATATATATATATATATATATATATATATATATATATATATATATATATACATATACATACTGAGATTACATACTGTGATTATATACTGAGTTTATATACTGAGGTGTGTGTGTGTGTGTCTCCTGGGTTTACAGAAACACTTCTCACGGTTCCAGGATGACGACTTCTTGGAGCGACCGGCTGCAGAACTACGCCGACATACCGGCCAACATGGACGGCGTGGCCATGAAGAAGTACCGCCGAGAAGCTCACCACAGGTCAGTCTAGACCACAGGGTAGTCTAGACCACAGGGTAGTCTAGACCACAGGGTAGTCTAGACCACAGGGTAGTCTAGACTGTAGACCACAGGTTAGTCTAGACCACAGGGTAGTCTAGACTGTAGACCACAGGTTAGTCTAGACCACAGGGTAGTCTAGACTGTAGACCACAGGGTAGTCTAGACCACAGGGTAGTCTAGACCACAGGGCAGTCTAGACCACAGGGTAGTCTAGACCACAGGGCAGTCTAGACCACAGGGTAGTCTAGACTGTAGACCACAAGTTAGTCTAGACCACAAGTTAGTCTAGACCACAGGTTAGTCTAGACCACAGGGTTGTCTAGACCACAGGTTAGTCTAGACCACAGGTTAGTCTAGACTGTAGACCACAGTTTAGTGTAGACCACAGGTTAGTCTAGACTGCAGACCACACTAAAGCAGGTGTCACTAGATCAGGAACAATGGATGCTGGTCCCTTGAAATCGATACAAAGTAATGTGTGTGTGTGTGTGTGTGTGTGTGTGTGTGTGTGTGTGTGTGTGTGTGTGTGTGTGTGTGTGTGTGTGTGATGTAACTGAGTTCCCTCGGAGGTCGTTCACTTGTTGCGTTCTTCATGTCTTGAATCCATCGCTGTAGGCGTGGCGCTCCCAAGCACCTGGCATGTAAACAGTTTACCTTGTGGAACGCGGCTGGGTCACATGATGAGGAACAGCCAATCAGAGCCGACGACATCACCGTTCATCCTTTTAGTTCAGGACCAGCCGGCAAATGTTCGCAGACGGATGAAGAGGAGCTCCTGAGAGGGAACTCCTTAGCTTCAGCTAGCGACCGCTAACTTACTGCAGCGTCATCATCGTCGTGAATTCATGAAAACACGCAACACGTGAACGGCCTCGTAGAACATGTCTGCTTCCCTGACGCACGGCGCCGTGTAGCGTGATGTCAGAGGTAACATACATGTGCTCTCTACCACAAAGCTTTCCAAGGGATCTGGCTCAAAACCATCCTGCAATGAGGTACGCCATCTTTCTATTGCTCAGAGCGCAGCGCGAGCGCCGTCTTCATCCTCACGCAGCGTCTTCATCCTCAGGCAGCGTCTTCATCCTCAGGCAGCGTCTTCATCCTCAGGCAGCGTCTTCATCCTCACCTAGCATCTTCATCCTCACCTAGCATCTTCATCCTCACCTAGCATCTTCATCCTCACTTAGTGTCTTCATCCTCACTTAGTGTCTTCATCCTCACGTAGCATCTTCATCCTCACGCAGCGTCTTCATCCTCACGCAGCGTCTTCATCCTCACGCAGCGTCTTCATCCTCACGCAGCGTCTTCATCCTCAGGCAGCGTCTTCATCCTCACCTAGCATCTTCATCCTCACCTAGCATCTTCATCCTCACCTAGTGTCTTCATCCTCACTTAGTGTCTTCATCCTCACGTAGCATCTTCATCCTCACGCAGCGTCTTCATTCTCACGCAGCGTCTTCATCCTCACGCAGCGTCTTCATCCTCACGTAGCATCTTCATCCTCACGCAGCGTCTTCATCCTCACTTAGTGTCTTCATCCTCACGTAGCATCTTCATCCTCACGCAGCGTCTTCATCCTCACGCAGCGTCTTCATCCTCACGCAGCGTCTTCATCCTCAGGCAGCGTCTTCATCCTCACGTAGCATCTTCATCCTCACGCAGCGTCTTCATCCTCAGGCAGCGTCTTCATCCTCACCTAGCATCTTCATCCTCACGCAGCGTCTTCATCCTCACGCAGCGTCTTCATCCTCACGCAGCGTCTTCATCCTCACGCAGCGTCTTCATCCTCACGCAGCGTCTTCATCCTCAGGCAGCGTCTTCATCCTCACGTAGCATCTTCATCCTCACCTAGCATCTTCATCCTCACTTAGTGTCTTCATCCTCACTTAGTGTCTTCATCCTCAGGCAGCGTCTTCATCCTCACGTATCGTCTTCATCCTCACGTAGCATCTTCATCCTCACCTAGTGTCTTCATCCTCACTTAGCGTCTTCATCCTGGTGCAGCGTCTTCATCCTGGTGCAGCGTCTTCATCCTCACTTAGCGTCTTCATCCTCACTTAGCGTCTTCATCCTCACTTAGCGTCTTCATCCTCACTTAGCGTCTTCATCCTCACTTAGCGTCTTCATCCTCACTTAGCGTCTTCATCCTCCTGCAGCGTCTTCATCCTCCTGCAGCGTCTTCATCCTCACTTAGCGTCTTCATCCTCACTTAGCGTCTTCATCCTCCTGCAGCGTCTTCATCCTCCTGCAGCGTCTTCATCCTCCTGCAGCGTCGTCATCCTCCTGCAGCGTCGTCATCCTCCTGCAGCCCTCCATGTCTCTGGGAGGCTGCTGCTTGTTGTCATGTCTCATGTCGAGCTCCTTCTGTTGCTTTTCCATCTTTTTCTGCTCCTGCATCTTTTATATTTTCCTCATCTGTTGGGCCCCTCACACCATCAGAGTGGAAGCTGGAGGACAGTGTGTGTGGTTGTGTGAGCTGCTGGTCTCTGTGGTTGTGTGTTACTTCATTTCCTCATCGGCCTGAAGGTTTAAAACACTTCCTCTTTGCCACATTTTGTAATCTTCCTTCTGCTTTTTTAGGTCTGATGACTTTGCTCTGCTTCGTCATTCTTTACAGTCCTTAGTTTAACGTTTGGGGAGATGTTGTATTATTTTATTATTGAAGAGGTTCTCAAACTGACAAACAAAATGTTCGGCCCCACCATCCCGACAACACTGGAACAAAATGCTCCACCTTTCTGAGACTCCTCCCTCTTTGCTTTTTAAAATAATTAATAGATTGAAGTCGCTTTCAAGTAACCAGATTGCTCCGTCAGACGAGCAGAAGCCGAGAGGTTTCTACTTCACAGGGTCACTATAAATAAGCAGCAGGATTGCGTGTATGTTGTTGTTGTTGTTGGACTCGTGGTGGTCCACTATGTCTGCCGTCCATCAAGCCCTGACCTCCACATGGCTGCTCTTGAGCTTTCCTCCTGCAGCTGTGATGGGTTCACACCAGCGTCTGCTCCTCACTGGGCATCAGGAGGCGGCTGACGCGTTTCATCTGAAGCTCGGTTGCCTCCTCGCTGTTCTCCCTCCTCCAGAGTGTTCGTCAACCGGAGCTTGGCCATGGAGAAGATCAAGTGTTTTGGATTTGATATGGATTACACCCTGGCAGGTGAGTGCACTGTGAGGGTTGTGTTCATTGCATTAGTGTTGCACCGTGTGTGTTGTTCATGTCAGACGCACACACACCGTGGCGGAGCCCGATCCTTGCTGCAAGGCTCAGGGTGGAAAGTGTAAAAATAGCAGATCCTCAGGGTCCTCTGTAACCCGAGCTGCTCCTGAAGGAGGTATTTCTGGCCCTTTAGGACATGAAGCCACCACAATAGGTGTGTGTGTGTGTGTGTGGCCTGTGTGGCCTGTGTGTCGTGTGTGTGTGTGTGTGAGTGTGTGTGTGTGGCCTGTGCTTGTGGACGTCTTTAAGAAACGATGAGCAACGTCGTTTCTCCACAACGTGCGTGAATGTTACAACACGTGGTGGCGTTCAACATCCTGTCATTTTGACCATCAGGGTTGTAAAAATGACATCATCAATTATTACATGCCACTTTATTTAGTAATCATAATAGCTAATTTAGATTTTGAGCTCTACAAAATAAATTGAATGAGTGAAAACTTGTGAACACTTTAATTCATCACCTGGTGCAATACTTAATACATGCAATATCCTTTATGTTTAAGTACTTTTATACACATTTTGTATATTTAATATTCTTCTTACTGTTTCATTTTTAATGTTTTATTCCTGCTTTACTGTTCTTCATATGCTTGTGAGCTGTAATCCCGTAATTTCCCCACTGAGGGACTAATAAAGGATTATCTCATCTTGAACTGTTCTCTTGAGGACTTGTGGTTCCTGTAGTTCCAGGATGACCTGAAGGACTAGAGACACTGTTGTACATGGAAGACATTGCTCATGTCGTCTGATCGTTGTGTCCTTGTGGTCTCGCTCCAGTGTATAAGTCTCCTGAGTACGAGTCCATGGGCTTCGACCTGACGGTGGCGCGCCTGGTGTCCATCGGTTATCCACAGGAGCTGCTGAACTTCGTCTACGACCCGTCCTTCCCCACCAGGCCGGTTCAGAGAGGCCTCTCACTTCACCGGTCGGACGCCTCAAGCCTTCAGTCTCTGACGCCCGTCTGCTTCTCCTCCTCAGAGGTCTGGTGTACGACACCCTGTACGGCAACCTGCTCAAAGTGGACGCCTACGGCAACATCCTGGTGTGTGTGCACGGGTTCAACTTCGTGAGGGGGTGAGGTGCACCGCCCGGCTGCCAGCAACTACACCCAGCAGCATCTCGCACCAACTAGTGTATAGTTAATGTTACACCCAACCTGAACGCAGAAACACGATGAAATGTACAAGGTTATGCAACATTGATGCTTTACGATGCACAAACACGAATAGTGACATCATTAATATACATAGAGTCATACATAGTGTCATGGACGGACCCTTTGTAGTTCTCTAAACTTTAGAAAACTACAAATGGACCTTTAGAGTTCTTTGAAGGACCCTTTGTAGTTCTGTACATAGGACACACATGTAACCGTCGTCCCGTGTCCTCCCTGTCGTCCCGTGTCGTCCCGTGTCGTCCCGTGTTGTCCCGTGTCGTCCCGTGTCCTCCCTGTCGTCCCGTGTCCTCCCCGTCGTCCCGTGTTGTCCCGTGTCGTCCCGTGTCGTCCCGTGTCCTCCCTGTCGTCCCGTGTCCTCCCCGTCGTCCCGTGTCCTCCCCGTCGTCCCGTGTCCTCCCCGTCGTCCCGTGTCCTCCCCGTCGTCCCGTGTCCTTCCTGTCCTCCCCGTCGTCCCGTGTCCTCTCCGTCGTCCCGTGTCCTCTCCGTCGTCCCGTGTCCTCTCCGTCGTCCCGTGTCCTCCCCGTCGCCCCGTGTCCTCCCCGTCGTCCCGTGTCCTCTCCGTCGTCCCGTGTCCTCTCCGTCGTCCCGTGTCCTCTCCGTCGTCCCGTGTCCTCTCTGTCGTCCCGTGTCCTTCCCGTCGTCCCGTGTCCTCCCCGTCGTCCCGTGTCCTCCCCGTCGTCCCGTGTCCTCTCCGTCGTCCCGTGTCCTCTCCGTCGTCCCGTGTCCTCTCTGTCGTCCCGTGTCCTCTCTGTCGTCCCGTGTCCTCTCTGTCGTCCCGTGTCCTCCCCGTCGTCCCGTGTCCTCCCCGTCGTCCCGTGTCCTTCCTGTCGTCCCGTGTCCTTCCCGTCGTCCCGTGTCCTCCCCGTCGTCCCGTGTCCTCCCCGTCGTCCCGTGTCCTTCCTGTCGTCCCGTGTCCTTCCTGTCGTCCCGTGTCCTCCCCGTCGTCCCGTGTCCTTCCCGTCGTCCCGTGTCCTTCCTGTCGTCCCGTGTCCTCCCCGTCGTCCCGTGTCCTTCCTGTCGTCCCGTGTCCTTCCTGTCGTCCCGTGTCCTCCATGTCGTCCCGTGTCCTTCCCGTCGCCCCGTGTCCTTCCTGTCGTCCCGTGTCCTCCCCGTCGTCCCGTGTCCTCCCCGTCGTCCCGTGTCCTTCCCGTCGTCCCGTGTCCTCCCTGTCGTCCCGTGTCCTCTCCGTCGTCCCGTGTCCTCCCCGTCGTCCCGTGTCCTTCCTGTCGTCCCGTGTCCTTCCTGTCGTCCCGTGTCCTCCATGTCGTCCCGTGTCCTTCCCGTCGCCCCGTGTCCTTCCTGTCGTCCCGTGTCCTCCCCGTCGTCCCGTGTCCTCCCCGTCGTCCCGTGTCCTTCCTGTCGTCCCGTGTCCTCCATGTCGTCCCGTGTCCTCTCCGTCGTCCCGTGTCCTCCCCGTCGTCCCGTGTCCTTCCTGTCGTCCCGTGTCCTTCCTGTCGTCCCGTGTCCTTCCTGTCGTCCCGTGTCCTCCCCGTCGTCCCGTGTCCTTCCTGTCGTCCCGTGTCCTTCCTGTCGCCCCGTGTCCTTCCTGTCGTCCCGTGTCCTCCCCGTCGTCCCGTGTCCTCCCCGTCGTCCCGTGTCCTCCCCGTCGTCCCGTGTCATTCCTGTCGTCCCGTGTCCTCCATGTCGTCCCGTGTCATTCCTGTCGTCCCGTGTCATTCCTGTCGTCCCGTGTCCTCCCTGTCGTCCCGTGTCTGTGCTTCCTCTGCAGACCGGACATCAGAGAGATGTACTCCAACAAGTTCATCCAGCGTGGCGACACGGAGCGCTTCTACATCCTCAACACGCTCTTCAACCTGCCGGGTGAGGACCAGGAGGAAACCTTTTGATGATTAGTCTGATTAATCAATGCATCATTTATATTGAACGCATGTTTAACATTCAGTCCCACAGTCGGTGTCAATGATCCGCGTCTCCTTCCGTCCTCAGAAACATACCTCTTTGCTTGCCTGGTGGATTTCTTCAGTCACTGCTCCAGATACACAAGGTGTGTACGTCTGTCTGAGAAGCTTTTATTCTGAAAAGCTGGCAGCGTAACATCCTTTGTGACTCTCAGCGTCTCCTGATAACTTCACTGTCTGCAGCTGTGAGACCGGCTTCAAAGATGGCGACCTCTTCATGTCCTATAAGAGCATGTTCCAGGACGTGAGGGACGGCGTGGACTGGATCCACTTCAAGGTAGAATCCTCTCCTCCTCCAGCTGGAGCTCGTCGGCTGCGGTCCGGTCCGGTCCAATCCAGCGCTGCTATTGTGTGTGTTCACAGGGCTCCTTGAAGGAAAAGACGGTGGAGAACCTGGAGAAGTACGTGGTGAGGGATGTAAGTACCCAGCATGCTGCGCTCTGTGGAGGCGACCACCGCGTCCAGCTGGTTCTGGTTCTGACGTTGGTTCTGTCTCCTCCTCCAGCCGAAGCTCCCTCTGCTGCTCAGCCGCATGAACGAAGTAGCCAAAGTGTTTCTGGCCACCAACAGTGACTACAAGTACACGGAGGTGTGAAGGCGTCATGGCGTCCTCTCTCTCTTCTGCTGCTGCACGCTGAGGCGTCAGGAGGCAGCAGCTGAAGTTCTGTTGAAGAATAAATGATGAACCCTCTTTTTCTGCTTCCAGAAAATTATGACCTACCTGTTTGACTTCCCCCACGGCCCCAAGGTACCGGCCAGCTAATGACACTAATAATACTAATAATACTAATGACACTAACAATACTACTGACACTAATGACAATAATGACACTAATAATACTACTGACACTAATAATACTAATGACACTAATGACACTAATAATACTAATGACACTAATGACACGAATGACACTAATGACACTAATAATACTAATAATACTAACAATACTACTGACACTAATGACACTAATGACACTAATAATACTAATAATACTAATGACACTAATGACACTAATGACACTAATAATACTAATGACACTAATAATACTAATGACACTAATAATACTAATGACACTAATGACACTAATAATACTAATGACACTAATGACACGAATGACACTAATGACACTAATAATACTAATAATACTAACAATACTACTGACACTAATGACACTAATGACACTAATAATACTAATAATACTAATGACACTAATGACACTAATGACACTAATAATACTAATGACACTAATGACACGAATGACACTAATAATACTAATGACACTAATGACACTAATGACACTAATGACACTAATGACACTAATAATACTAATAATACTACTGACACTAATGACACGAATGACACTAATAATACTAATGACACTAATGACACTAATGACACTAATGACACTAATAATACTAATAATACTAATGACACTAATGACACTAATAATACTACTGACACTAATAATACTAATGACACTAACAATACTACTGACACTAATGACACTAATAATACTAATGACACTAATAATACTAATGACACTAACAATACTACTGACACTAATGACACTAATAATACTAATGACACTAATGACACTAATGACACTAATAATACTAATGACACTAATGACACTAATAATACTAATAATACTAATGACACTAATGACACTAATGACACTAATAATACTAATGACACTAATGACACTAATAATACTACTGACACTAATAATACTAATGACACTAACAATACTACTGACACTAATGACACTAATAATACTAATGACACTAATGACACTAATAATACTAATGACACTAATGACACTAATAATACTAATGACACTAATGACACTAATAATACTAATGACACTAACAATACTACTGACACTAATGACACTAATAACACTACTGACACTAATGACACTAATAATACTAATGACACTAATAATACTAATGACACTAATAATACTAATGACACTAACAATACTACTGACACTAATGACACTAATAATACTAATGACACTAACAATACTACTGACACTAATGACACTAATAATACTAATAATACTAATGACACTAATGACACTAATAATACTAATAATACTAATGACACTAATGACACTAATAATACTAATAATACTAATGACACTAGTGACACTAATAATACTAATGACACTAGTAGTAACACAAGTAACACTACTCATGACACTAATAACACTCATGACTCTAATGACTCTAGTAATACTAGTAACACTAATGACTCTAATAACACTACTAGTAACAGTAACTAATAACACTAGTAACACTTGTGTGGTCAGGACGCTCAATGGGTCTGAATCTAACTGGTGTGTGTGTGTGTGTGTGTGTGTGTGTGTGTGTGTGTGTGGGTGTGTGGGTGTGTGGGTGGGTGGCAGCCCGGTACCCCCCACCGGCCCTGGAAGTCCTACTTCGACCTCATCCTGGTGGACGCCCGTAAGCCCGTGTTCTTTGGCGAGGGCACGGTGCTGCGGCAGGTGGACACGGTGAGCGCTACGGGAGCCCGCGTGGACAAACCTGCTGCTGACACGCAGCTGAACACAACCAGTCCTTTAGAAAGGGGCCGAACACTTCTCCTCCAGCGACTCAGGCCTCTGGTACCTGTGACAGTAGCATGTGTGTAAAATGACATGCATGTAACTTGTTTCAGAGCTCCGGCCGGCTGAAGATCGGCACGTACACGGGCCCCCTGCAGCACGGCATCGTCTACTCCGGAGGTAAACACACAACCCTCTGCACACGGGTCGTTCACATCCATTCCCTTCATGGCGGTGAGAGAGGGAACGTCTTGTGGAAGCGCCTAAACACACGCGTGTTGTCATGCCAGGCTCCTCCGACATCGTGTGCGACCTGCTGGGCGCTAAAGGAAAGGACATCATCTACATCGGAGACCACATTTTCGGCGACATCCTGAAGTCCAAGAAGCGGCAGGGCTGGAGGACGTTCCTGGTGATCCCGGAGCTGGCCCAGGAGCTGCACGTGTGGACCGACAAGAGCTGTGAGACGACATCACTCACATGCACACCCGCAGATGTTATGAAGGGAGCGATGGCTTTAGCAGATATGAAGTTATGTAACTTTGAGTAGTGGCTGTAATAGTGCTCGCTGCTCGGCTCCAATGATACAACGTGTTTCCATATTGTGAGACTGACTCCTCATGCAATGCTTTCCAGCCATCTTTGAGGAGCTGCAGTCTCTGGAGTGCCTCCTCGCAGAGCTTTACAAGTGAGTTCCTCTCTGTCCTGTCAGCTGCTCTCCTGCAATGTGATCTTTCAAACCTGCCGAGTGACTTGTGGTCGAGACGTTATTTGTTTTAGCCGACGGCGCTCTGCTCCGCCTCATGAACCGGACCTGTGTGGAAGTTAAACTCTCAGATCCATTTGTTTGTTCTGAGGCTAGCGCTCACGTAGCTCATGCGTTCATCCTCAGGGATCTGGACAGCAGCAGCAGCGAGAGGCCCGACATCAGCTCCCTGCAGAGACGCATCAAGGTACGAGCTGCAAGCACCTCTGGAGGTCCAGAGAGCAGCAGGAGGCTAGTCATGCTACACATGCTGCACATGCTGCACATGCTGTACATGCTATACATGATGTACATGCTGCACATGCTGCATATGTTGTACATGCTACACATGCTGCACATGCTGTAGCATGATATACATGCTAGTCATGCTACACATGCTGCACATGCTGTAGCATGCTGCACATGCTGCACATGCTGTAGCATGCTACACATGCTGTAGCATGCTATACATGATGTACATGCTGCACATGTTGTACATGCTACACATGCTGTAGCATGCTATACATGATGTACATGCTATACATGCCAGTCATGCTACACATGCTGCACATGCTGCACATGCTGTAGCATGCTGCACATGCTGCACATGCTGCACATGCTGCACATGCTGTAGCATGCTGCACATGCTGCACATGCTGCACATGCTGTAGCATGCTACACATGCTGTAGCATGCTATACATGATGTACATGCTATACATGATGTACATGCTGCACATGTTGTACATGCTACACATGCTGTAGCATGCTATACATGATGTACATGCTATACATGCTAGTCATGCTACACATGCTGCACATGCTGTACATGCTATACATGCTATACATGCTGTAGCATGCTGTACATGCTGTAGCATGCTATACATGATGTACATGCTATACATGATGTACATGCTGCACATGTTGTACATGCTGCACATGCTATACATGCTGTACATGCTGTAGCATGCTATACATGCTATACATGCTACACATGCTGTACATGATGCACATGCTGCAGCATGCTATACATGCTGTACCTGCTGCACATGCTGTACATGCTGCACATGCTATACATGCTATACGTGCTGTACATGGCGTACATGCTATACATGCTGTACATGCTATACATGCTAGCTGTACATGCTATACATGCTGTACTTGCTATACATGCTAGCTGTACATGCTATACATGCTAGCTGTACATGCTATAGCATGACTCGACTTGCTGGACCGGTTGTTATTGAGTTGTTGTCCGTTAGCTCGGCTGCTAAGTTTCAGTAGCCGACAGTAAAAGGATTCAAACCGTCGGTGCACATCGCTCACGAGGTTCCACATGACAACAGATGTTCCTCCTGCACAGAAACATCCTCGTCATCCAGGAGCAAACGTCTCCTTGTCCCCTTTTTCTCTGTTGTTCCAGAAAGTGACGCATGACATGGACATGTGCTACGGCATGATGGGAAGTCTGTGCCGCAGCGGCTCGCGCCAGACGCTGTTCGCCTCCCAGGTGATGCGCTACGCCGACCTGTACGCCGCCTCCTTCATCAACCTGCTGTACTACCCCTTCAGCTACCTGTTCAGGGCGGCGCACGTGCTGGTGAGCGTCACGCGGCGCCGTGCGAGCGGCCACCTGGGCCACCTGGGCCACGTGGGTCACCTGGGTCACCTGGGTCACGTCCAGAACTCTCTCTCCTCCACAGATGCCCCACGAGTCCACGGTGGAGCACGCCCACGTGAGCGTCATCGACACGGAGTCGCCGCTCGCCACGCGGAACCGCCACGACCTGGACCGCAAGCAGCTGGAGGGCCAGCGGCGCCGCCTCACCCGCTCCGTCAGCGAGATCCAGCCGGCGCACTTCTTCCCCCAGCCGCCGCAGGAGATCACGCACTGCCACGACGAGGACGACGATGAAGAGGAGGAGGAGGAGGAGGAAGAGGAGGAAGAGTAAGAGAAGGAGTTGGAGGAGGAGGAATAAGAGGAGGAGAAGGAGGAAGAGGAAGAAGAGTAGGATGACGAGAGGGAGGAGTCGGAGGAAGAGGGGTTGGAGGAGTAGGAGAAGGGAGAAGAGGTAGAGTGGAAGGAAGAAGAGGAAGAGTAAGAGGAGATGAAGAGTAGGAGGAACAGTAAGAGGAGGAGGAAGAGGGGGAGAAGGAAGAAGGAGGAGGTTGAAGAGTAGGAGGAAGAGGGGAAGCAGAGGAGGAGAAGGAGGACGAGGAAAGTAGGATGACGAGGGGGAGGTGTTGGAGAAGGAAGAAGAGGAGGAGGAGGAGGTGAAGTATGAGGAGGAAGAGTAAGAACAAGGGGAGGAGCAGGAGAAGTATGAGGAGGAAGAGTAAGAAGAAGAAGAGGAGGAGCAGGAGGAAGAGTAAGAGGAGGAGGAGTCTTTAGAAGGAGCTTCCTGTCTCCTTCAGGTCATCCTGTG
This sequence comes from Clinocottus analis, assembly GCF_023055335.1. Taxonomy (NCBI): domain Eukaryota; kingdom Metazoa; phylum Chordata; class Actinopteri; order Perciformes; family Cottidae; genus Clinocottus; species Clinocottus analis. The sequence goes on along the minus strand of NW_027176203.1, from coordinate 677,196 downwards.
TCTTTGTTCCTCTAACAGACGTCCCGTCTCTTCTGGCTGCTGATTGGTCGATTCCCTCCAGAACCTTTAGCTTCACCCACACTCTGCGTCACCATGGAGACGGCCACGTCTGAGTTATTGTTTGGGACCATTTTGTTTTTTTGTCGCGGCGTTGAGGCGGCGTTGAGGCGGCGTTGAGCGCCGCTCAGCAGCTCCACACTCAGGATGACTTCCTGTCTGGAGGAGAGACGCTTCCTGAAGGAACTTTGCTCTCTCTTTGCTGGAGGTCATGAGACGGTTCGGCTCCTCTGAGCGTTTCCTGTCGGCGGCAGGAAGTGGTCAGAGGTCCCGCCTCCAGCTGGAGGAGCTGCTCTGTGTGTACATCCTGTCTGCATGACGGTTACTTATTTATATCTATATTCAAATGAAAAGACTCAGAGGTTTAAAGAGCTGTGCACGCTGACCAGCACGCTCACGTGCACTAACGTGCACTAACGTGCACGACAAGCAGACGCCATACATCAGTGGACGTCGTCATGGTGACAGACCTTTGACCTTTTGAAGCTGAGAAACTTGTAGACTTAACCGCCGCCATCTTGGAAAACTTCAGTCAGCATGACATTTATTCACACACACACACACACACACACACACACACACACACACACACACACACACACACACAGGAGAGAGAGAGTTCTCTGCTCAGGTGTCATATTCGTGTCTTGCTCCTTTTGACGTAAACGGTTAATATTTATGACATAATAAAATGCAATTATGAGATTACTAAGGGATCCTGGGGGTCACTAGGGGATCCTGGGGGTCACTAGGGGATCCTGGGGGTCACTAGGGGATCCTGGAGGTCACTAGGGGATCCTGGGGGTCACTAGGGGATCCTGGGGGTCACTAGGGGATCCTGGAGGTCACTAGGGGATCCTGGAGGTCACTAGGGGATCCTGGGGGTCACTAGGGGATCCTGGGGGTCACTAGGGGCCACTTGGGCCCC
>NW_027176203.1:666211-671211 GCF_023055335.1 Clinocottus analis | reverse complement strand
GACTTGTTCCTGCACTCAGGAGCGTCAAACAAATGACCAAAGAAGCTCCATCCTCACCTGCAGAGCCGCCGGCTAGCTACATGGATACAAATGTAAAAATAAAAAAACAAGATGGCTGCTAGTCTGCAGAAATATGGATTGTGATGATTTAGCTGACGCTTATCCGAAGAGACTTACATTTCTGCTCAATACGCTTCATGGTTAAGTGTCTTGCTCAAGGACACATCAACATGGACTAGAGGAGCTGGGATTCAAACCACCGATCCTCTGATTGAAGGACGGGCACAATAACCACTGATGAAGTGCACTCATCAAGAGGAAATGTACATATCTATTGCCATCATTTTATGCCCAAACACCTGCAGAACCGATGAGCTAATGTCAGCATGCTAAGCTGCTAACACGCTAATATGCTACATGCTACACATATATGGGGTTCAAACCACCGATCCTCTGATTGCTAACTACTGAGCCACAATAAAAAAAAAAAAAATATATATCTATTGCCATTATTTTATTTCCAAACACCTGCAGAAGCAATGAGCTAATGTCAGCATGCTAAGCTGCTAACATGCTACACTGCATGGGATTCAAACCATCGATCCTCTGATTTAAAGACGGGCATGCTAACTACTGAGCCACAGTGAAAAAATAGATATCTATTGGCATCATTTCATGTCCAAACAACTGCAGAACCGATGAGCCTCACCTGCTAATGAGCTAATGTCAGAATGCTAATATGCTACATGCTACATGCTACACATATATGGGGTTCAAACCACCGATCCTCTGATTGCTAACTACTGAGCCACAGTGAAAAAAACACCTACAGAACCGATGAGTAACTGTTAATGTCAGCATGCTAACATGCTAACATGCTAACATGCTACCCTGTATGAACAGCTTCAGCTCAAAGCCCTCAGAGGACTGCCGGCACGACTTTAGACTGTGGGAGGAAGCCGGAGAACCTTGAGGGACCCCGCGCTGCCACAAGGAGAACAATAACATGGCGGTCCGAGCGTTCACCTCTCGCAGAGCGCCGGCGGTCTTGGCGGTGACGTCTCGAGCTTCAGGGCCGAGCCGGCTCGCCCTTCATGTCAACTCACAGGGAAAGCAGCGTGGAGGCCGGGGAACCTGCAGGGTGTTCAAACAGAAAACAGCTTCTGTTGCTCGAGCCGCTACATTTGCATTTTAGTGCTGCACACAGAAAGCTGTCGGTGCTGCCTGTCAATGATCTGCAGGTCCTCTGGTTGTTCTGATCAGAGGGGATTCCCCCTGAGATGTGCGTCTGGCAGCTACACCACATCCAACATACAGAAGTCCTTTCTGAACTTTCCTCAACACACAGAAAACATAGAATACTGACGCCAGGTGAGTGTTTCGGTGTGTCAACATAAGTATTACTGCCTGTTTACTTTAGGTCCATGAACATACTGGTGGATGTATGCAAAGGCCTCGAGGAAGAGGAGGGAACACGTGTGTGTGCTGTGTGACGTCAGCTCCTGTTACACCAACAACTCGCTGTAGTTCAGTGTGTTTACCTTGTTCTCTCTCAGCGCACCTGAAGCTCTTTAATCACCCACACGGACTCCTGTCAAACAAGAACGACATCATCAGGACTGACGCCGGCAAAAATCTCTGGGAGAGGCCGCGGGTAGACGCAGCAGCAGCCCCAGGTGCAGCAGCACCAGCACCCCCAGGTGCAGCAGCACCAGCACCCCCAGGTGCAGCAGCACCAGCACCCCCAGGTGCAGCAGCAGCAGCCCCCCCAGGTGCAGCAGTAACTACAGCACTGTGGCTAGTTTATGATTAAATACGACGGCAAATATATAAATCAGTAATATAATCATCATTTCTTTCACCAGATCACATGACCCTCTGAGGGAAAGAGATCATCAGTAAGTCCTGAGGTTCTAGCTTCTAGGTGAGACGCTAGCTTCACTGACCAATCACAGCGCATGTTCATAGTCACATGGTTCTCGTCTCCTCATCCAAGTGAACGTGCTTCAAATAACAAGGTTATGAGGTACAAACAGTAAAGTCTTAAAAGTCTTCAGTTAAGACGCTAAATTCAGATTATAATGAAATCTATCATAGTTTGATGTTTCAGGCTTGACTTAAACTAAAACTAAACATAAACTAAATGTAACACAAATACAAATACATCGTATAAAAGTATTATTGGTGTCTGATACTCCATCCAGCTGTTAGTATTTGACCGATATTCAATATGTTTAGATACCGCCAACAGTTTTAAACACATAATACATATAATGTTTGGCTTATGTTATGAATTAATAAAGTATGTCAACATGTACTCGTCTTGAAAACAACTTTTCTAGACTTCATGTAGTTGTGTGATCTCTGAAAACATTTAACAACCAGTAACGACACTATAGAGTTTAATAAAACATTATGTATATATTATATGTTTCATGTTGCAGCTTCATAACACAGAATAGAGACAGAATGTTTCCTACCTGAGTCCAAGAAGAAGAAGAAGAAGAAGAAGAAGAAACTTCACACGGAGACGAGCTGCTGAAGCTCGATGACGCATCAACACACTGATCACACAGGGAGTGTTTGAACTGCTTAAAGACACACACACACACACACACACACACACACACGCACGCACACGCACACACACACACACACACACACACACTGTGGCTCAGTGGTTAGCTTGTGTTTCAATCAGAGGGTCGGTGGTTCGAGGCCGTGTCTCTGACCTTCACACACGAGGAGGAAGGCTGAGTGTGAACGCAGATGAAAGCGGCGAGGTGCCGTCAGCGCGCCCTGCGGGACGCCTCCACGTCCGGCTCATCGCTGCTGACCAGACTGCTGGGACAGATAATGAAGCCGCAGACCAACTGAAGCTGGATCCATATCAGCAGCTCCACCCAAAGACTGCACCGCCCTGCAGAGATGAGAAGCTGTGCTGCAGCACCTCCAGGTCTGGACGTGCAGCGTGTATATTTATACACGTGGATACTCTGGAGTACAGCCTAATCCTACTGTGGATACTTTCATTATTCTTTTTAGAAAAACTAAGGGCATCATCTCCTACAGTGTGTTAACAACACTTTGCTCCCTCAGTGTACTTTATGAAGTACTGCATGACGTCATCGGGGTCAACTGTTTGGCTGTATTTATACTGCAGCCAGTACTTCATGTATTCTGACTGTAATACCTTTATGTACGCAGTACTTACTCACATATTCACCGTATAAACTTCCACATCGTTGCTCTCTCGCTCCACTGCTTCAGTACCAGTGAAATCATTTCATAAAGTCTCACAACAAGATTCATATACTTGGCCTTTTGGAACAATAATAAACATTTCTCACTGTTATCTGTAAATAAAAGTATTAAAAGCCAAACAGCTGGGCTCTGCAGGAGGTCAGTATACATTAAATAACTTGTTTCCATTCATGAAATAAAGGTTATAAAAGGGGCGTGATCCCTCGTCCCACCACAGGGGGGCGGGGCAGCACCACTCTGCGGGATGACATCATCATTCATCATGGTTTCTGATATTGAGTTTGTTTCACACGGTGTACCTCTCAGGATGAAACTAAATATGTCATTTCATACTCATACATGTAGTGACTCCACATCATGACGTCATGCTGAGAAGCTCTCAGGAGGTCAGAGGTCAACCTCATCACAGCGATGGTGAGCTCAGAACTAAGATATTTTGTATTTATTTGTTTATTTTGCAGACAATGTTCAGTAAAACATTAAATTATCCAGATATCCTGACACAGTGTTAAGTGAAGTTTAGTGAAGTTAAGTGAAGTTTAGTGAAGTTAAGTGAAGTTTAGTGAAGTTAAGTTAAGTTTAGTGAAGTTAAGTGAAGTTTAGTGAAGTTAATTGAAGTTTAGTGAAGTTAAGTGAAGTTTAGTGAAGTTAAATGAAGTTAAGTGAGTTCTCCCTCACAGTGATGACAGCAAGGCGCCGCCGTGTGGCCTTCAGGAGCAATGGGCCATTTTAAGTCCCAGCATGCCCCGTTCAGACAATCATTTGGCATAATATATTTAATATTTTTCCATTTTTGAACCGAAGGACACAGTTTCTTGACTGAAGCTCCTTCCTAACAGGACAAGACTTTGTTTTATTGTGATTGTTGTTCAGGTTCTGATTCTTTAGGTCCTAATCTTTCCATAAAGGTCTTATTGACGCTCCAGGAGGCTTTCTGGGGAATCTGGATCACATCATGCTGGATGTTCAGAGTTACCATCAAAACATCTTATAAAAGTGATTTTTTTTTGCAGATATACATTTTGTTCCCAAGACTTTGCTGAACAAATACATACAATAAACACAAGTATTGGTTTTCAGCGTGTTCACCCTGCAGAGGATCCGTCTCATTGGAAACCTTCAACATGGAGCGTCTCCATGACAATGTGTTCATTTCCTGGTGAGAAAGTCTTGAAACCAAATATTTTATTGGTACTTAGTTTATTAATATTGCAGTTAAACTTTGCGTCTCCTTTATTGTCCTCTCCTTGAACATCAGATACATAAATGCTATTTAACAATATGTCCACCAGTTAAAGCCACAAACTGCAGCTCCATCTTCAGCTCTCTCCTGCCCCCTTGTGGTCAATGTGGGAACTGATTCAGTTTCAGTTCACTTCATAGGAATGAAAAGAAAACAAACCATTCGGAGTGAAAAGATGAATGCAGAGATGAACTAAAGGACTGAATTATGAAGGTTAAATGTACAACATGGAGATGATCATCAGTAGGTTACGCAGAGTAACTCCAGATTCTATGATTGTATGCTCAGCCCTCCCAGAGCGGACACTATTGGACGCGTGAGGATGACGTCACATTACAGCTTCACTTTGGACGTGTAGCAGCTGTAGTTCTGCTCCCAGTGTGATGACGTAATGCCTCAGGGGTTACATCATGTCATGACGTCGGTGTGTGTTTTGTGTTCCTGTTTTGTGTTGGAGGTTTGCCTCTTGTGTCCCCTGCACTTCCTGCCCTGT
>NW_027176203.1:653711-661211 GCF_023055335.1 Clinocottus analis | reverse complement strand
ATATATTAATTGTACACAACGAAAGACTAAAGTATTAAAGTGTCAAACTAATTCACGGCCGATCTGCAACATTAAAATATATCTGTTTTATTATAAGATGAAATAGTTATTATCATTAAATTAAAATGACGATTAAATACATATTTTAAAAAAAAGAACACACACACACACACACACACACACACACACACACACACACACACACACACACACACACACACACACACACACACACCACGCGGCGAGTTGCAACCTGCAAAATATTTCACTCACTGGTCATGCATTTTTCCTCATTGACGTTGAACCTCCTCCTCCGGCTTCTCTCTCTCTCTCTCTCTCTCTCTCTCTCTCTCTCTCTCTCTCTCTCTCTCTCTCTCTCTCTCTCTCTCTCCCCCCCCCCCCCTCCCCCCCCCCTCCTCCCGGTCAGTGAGCGGAGCTCCGGGTCTTCAGAGCGTCACTCGTCGCCGTCGCCGCCGCCTCTGCAGCTCCTGTTTCCGGGCTTTCTGCTCGGAGCCGCCGCTGCTTCTCTCCGTCACCTTTTCCTCCTCGTCCCATGTCTCTCTCTCTCTCTCTCACACACACACACGCACACACACACACACACACACACACACACACACACACACACACACACACACACACACACACACACACACACACACACACACTCACTCACTCACACACACTTACACACACCAGTGGCTCTCTTCTTCCCAGTCCGCGCCAGTTGTCTCCATCAGTGCTCCTGTGCGCGGGTCCGCGTCGTGGCTGCGCGCCGCCTTTCGCCGTTTAAAGCCCCGCGTCTAATATTACCAAATCCCCTTTATTACAGAGTGTTTACAATCTCTCCCTCCTCCTCTTCCTTTCCTCCTCCTCCTTCTCCTCTTACCCCCCCCCCTCCCTCCCTCCCACACACACACACACACACACACACACACACACACACACACACACACACACACACACACACACACACGGCTCGATCCTATGGCACATCTGAAAGTTATTACCCCCCCCCCCCCCCCCATACTGTACACCTCTCTGAGCGGCTTCAGGAGACCCAGACTTCAACGTCACGTGACCTCACAGCTTCTTAGAATAAAATGTAAGAAATAACAAACAAATGTAAGAAATAAATATGTGACGTGTGATACTGAGGGGTGTGTGTAAAGGTCACACACACACACACACACACACACACACACACACACACACACACACACACACACACACACACACTAGAGGTGTGTGTGCACATCGGGCCATAACTAATAAACACGTAAACATCAGACTTCATGTTTTAATATTTTAATAAAATGAAACCAGGTGAACATCTCGATCCTCTCTTTCCTTCACAGGCCGAGACTCTCTCTCTCTCTCTCTCTCTCTCTCTCCCTCTCTCTCTCTCTCTCTCTCTCTCTCTCTCTCTCTCTCTCTCTCTCTCTCTCTCTCTCTCTCTCTCTCTCTCTCTCTCTCTCTCTCTCTCTCTCTCTCCCTTCGTAGACCTGTGTGCGTCCAGGTGAGCGCGCGTCGCGCTCCTTGCTTCTTTCTTTTTTCTTTCTCTTTCTTTCTTATTTCTTTCTTTCTTTCTTTCTTTCTTTCTTTCTTTCTCTCTTTCACTCTTTCTCTCTCTCGGCTAAAAGAAGCGCAGCGCCGCGCGCCACACACTTTGTTAACACGCGCGCGCGCTCCCCTCCGGAGGGTCCGCGCGCATCACATCCGCCCCTCCAGTGAGCTCCTGTCCGCGGCTTCCCCTGCCCTGTTTTACGCCTCCCTCTCTCTCTCTCCCTCTCTCTCTCTCTCCCTCTCTCTCTCTCTCTCTCTCTCTCTCTCTCTCTCCGTCGCTCTGCATATTGCTTTCATTAGACATCTCTGCATCTCACACACACACGCGCGCGCGCACACACACGCGCGCGCACACTCCTCCCTCCATCCAGCGCCTCTTGTCCGGCCCCCCTGATCTCTGTGTCCATTGGCTTCCAGCGGGTCTGTTCCTCCCGCTCTCCCTCCCTCCCTCTCTCTCTCTAATGACCGTCCATTGGTGTTGTTATTGCGCGTCCCTCCCCCTCCTCCCTCCCTCCCCTCCCCGCTCCCGGTGGGCGCGTCGGCCCTGCCCACGTCTCCGTGTGTCGGGTGTCCGTCCGCCGCCTGACGTTCAAGTTCGCCCGGGAACGTCACGTCCGTGCACTTGAACTTGCACGGCTCAGAAAGGGGGGGGGGGGGGGGGTGAAGGGGAGGGAGGAGAGGGGGGGGGGCTTTTGCCATTTTTTCATCTCTCTCCCCTTCTCTCTCTCTCTCCATCTACCTCTCTCTCTCTTTTCTCTGCTCTCCTTTCTCAAAAAAGCCATGACGGCGATCCTGCGATCCATCTCGCCTCCGCGCCATCTTTGTATTATTTCTAATTTATTTCCCCCCCCTCCACCTCCACCCCCTCCTCCTCCTCCTCCTCCTCCTCCTCCTCCTTGTGGATGTCAAGGCGTTGGATGAAGATCTTTTTTTTTTGCCCCACTGGAGTCTCCTCTCTAACCCCGGCTCTCCCGATGTGATCCGCGCTGCGCGCCGCCAGCAGCCACCATGTCTCGCCGCAAGCAGGCAAGCCGCAGCACTTAAGCAAGCGGGATTTTTCGCGTAAGTAGAGATGAGAACCAAAAAAAACCCGACAAATGTCACTTGTGACTTTCATTTCATTCACAAAGATGGGGAGGGAGGGAGGGAAGGAGGGGAGGAGGGGAGGGGGGTGCGCAGCCGAACGAGCCCCGCGGACCCCGGACGGACCGGACCGGACCGCCGGTCAGCTGGACCTCACAGCGTGGGAGAGCACGCGCGAGACCCCTCCGCGCGTGGACCCAGCCGCTCGGAGAGAAACACACACACACACACACACACACACCGAAAAAGAGAGAAAAAGTTTGGTGTGTGTCGGTAGAGAGCCGGTCCCGCGGCCCGGCTCCTCGCGGGCTGCCCGCCGCGCGCCGCCGCCCCGCAGGAGGCGCGCCGGTCCCCGCACGGAGCGCGTCCCCTGCGCGGAGCTGCTGCTGGATGAATCACGGAATAACCCGCTGCCCGGGAGCGCTGCTGCGGCTCTGGGATTATTTACGGGAAAGGAAAAGAACCAAAAAAACTACTTTGGAGGATTTTTGGATCGATTGGTGAAAAACAAAAGTGGTGTTTTCTCCATTTATTATTATTCATACTTCACATCTTAATGCGGCATTATTGATTAAATGTTTAGTCTTTCTCTCTCTCTCTGTTTCTTTCTCTGTTTCTTTCTCTCTTTCTTTCTTTCTTTCATTCTTTCTTTCTTTTCTTCTTTCTCTCTTTCTTCTTTCTTTCTTTCTCTCTTTCTTTCTGACAAGCAGCAACATGACAGCAGCATATTTTGTCCTCTCGGGTTTTTTTTATTTGTATTTTTCTCATAAAGTCTCATTTGAAGCGACATAAATATCACCTTCACCCCGCTGAGCGACCAGAGCCCAACACTGTTGAGTTCAGTCTTTATTTATCACCAGCGGCTTTATTTTCTTACTTTATGACTCTGTCCGCGCGGGAGAGGCGGCAGGGAGCGCGCCGCGCGCCGCAGAGGCTCCGCGCGGCCCGCAGGAACCTCCACGTACCCGCGCTGTGTTTCTGTTACGCACCGGGCTCCGGTTGTGTCTCGGTATGTTGACTATAGCTGCGTTGTTTGGTTTGGAGAGTGTGTGTGTGTGTGTGTGTGTGTGTGTGTGTGTGTGTGTGTGTGTGTGTGTGTGTGTGTGTGTGGCCGGCTGGGTGACAGCGCCGTCCCCTCGTGTCGCCGCTAGGCGGCAGAGCGCGATCAGGAAACAGCGCTGAACTTGAACCTGATCAGTTTCACTGCCCCCCCCCCCCCCTACCTCCACGGGCTACTATGTGGCCATCTCTTAGAATAAAGCGAGAGCATACAAGACATGTGGGAGGGAGCAGCAGCCCCTCCCCCTCTCTCCTCCCCCCTCCCCCCTCCCCCCCCCAGAGCCCCATCTTCAAAAATCCGCAATTCCTCTTCATCACATCGCTGCATCTCCTCTTGGTGCATCACATGTACACACATGCAGGCTGCAATCAGCATATGCACAACACACACACACACACACACACACACACACACACACACACACACACACACACACACACACACACACACACACACACACACTACATTTCGTAAACAGAACTCTCATCAGACTCATCATACTTTATTTTCATTTTTAATATTTTTACAACCTGTATTGACATTTTTCTATATTTTGCTTAAATTCTATATTTCCTCTGGATTATGTGCCACATGTTCAGAGCTGGCTTTGTGTATTCCAGCTGTATTTAAGAGCACAATGCAACACAACTCCTCCACAGTAAAATCACATTTTCATATTTCTGGACATTAATAGTTCAGCAGAGGAGCGACTTCTAGATTTATCAGAGAACTCGTGTGATGGACTTCACAGCAGGATTTATATTTACTGTGTTGTGTCTCATATTTACTCTGCGTCTCACTGTGTAAAAATACACAAATATCACAAGTTTCTGGCTTGTGAGCAAGAAACCGGCTCTGTATTTATTCATATTTTAGCAGCATTAAATCCATATAAATGTATGTTTTAAACGCCGGCACAGCTTTAAAGGGCTCGTGTGTCTCATTAGGATTTAATTCCAGCTCCCAGACGTCTCCGGGCCGCGGCGGAGAAATGATATTTCCTTTTGGGGGCCGGGGTCGTCACTCAGAACCTATGTCTCTCTCTCTCTCTCTCTCTCTCTCTCTCTCTCTCTCTTTCCCTCACACACACCCCTCACACACACTCGTTCACACACGCCAGCGCAGGGAAAGCGTTCCTATTATCAGACAAAAATCTGCACCGATCACCGTGGAGGCTAAAAAAATTAAAATCTATTTTCTGATGCTCGGCGGCGTTCAGCGCATTGAAACGTGGCGTTGGCGGCGGCGTGGGCGTCGGGCCGGAGCTCTGAAGGGAAAAGGGGGACGGCGAGCTCTCGGCCGCCGCGGCGCCTCTCCAGCGCCCGGGCCGCTCTCCCCCACGCGGGACGCCGGCGGCCCACAAAAGGAGCCCGAGAAAGAGGAGAGGAGTTAATCCGGCCTCGGAGGGGCGAGAAATCGGGGTTGAACGGCTCGTTTGGGGCGATTCCCCCGCCGAAGAGTTCCTCTCCTCCTCCCCCTCATCTTCAAGCCGGGGACAGTTTCCATTCTGACAATTACAGGATCAAAACCCGCTCAAACGAGGCCTCCGTCATGTGGAGCTTTTTAGTGTGTGTGTGTGTGTGTGTGAGGGGACGCTGTGTTTAACCGGCGTTCCTGAACGCTCCTCTGTCATCGGCCGGACTTTGTTGTCTTTGAGGAATCTGATTTGAGCTCGCAGGACGCTCTTTACTCTGTGAAGCGTTGTAATCATCTCTCCTGCAGCACATGCACTTTGGATCATTACAAGGCAGATTTTCTCCCCCCGTGTGTGTGTGTGTGTGTGTGTGTGTGTGTGTGTGTGTGTGTGTGTGTGTGTGTGTGTGTGTCTCTGATCCTCGTCATCCATTCCCACTGAGCTGTATCGATATGTCTAAATTACAAGAGGCAAAAAGTCAAATATGAACATGAGGTTTTCACTTGTTTTTTTCGTAATTCGTCAGCTTCTAATTTCCTCCCCCTCTCTCCTCCCTCCTTCTCTCCTCCCTCCTTCTCTCCTCCCTCCCCTCTCTCCTCCTCCTTTCTCCCCCCCAGCAGCCGAACCCCTCTCCGCCGCCGCCGTCTCGTCGTCGGAGCTGTCGGAGCGCTGCTCGGAGATCTCCGAGGACGGCGGCGTCCCCAACGGGCGCCGCCCGGGCTCCGCCGCCGCCGCGGCGGGCCGGCTGTCCCGGCCGGCCCACGAGGCGCGGCCCTCCCCCGAGCAGGACCTGCTGACCTGCGGCCAGTGCCAAGCCACCTTCCCCTGGCGGACATCTTGCTCTTCATCGAGCACAAGCGGAAGCGCTGCCACGGGCCGCCCTGCCTGGTGGTGGGCCGCGGGCTGGACAAGCCGCCCTCGCCGGCCCCGGGCCTGGCCCTCACCCCCGTCGCCGGCGTTCGGCGGGCCGCGCGGCCGGCGGCCCGTGGAGGTCGGCGTCCAGGCCACGCTGGCCGACGACGACAACGAGGACGAGCGCTTCTCGCTGCCGCGCGGCGTTTGCCCCAAACAGGAGCCGCTGCAAGGTAATGAGCTGCCACGAGCGTGTGTGTGTGTGTGTGTGTGTGTGTGTGTGTGTGTGTGTGTGTGTGTGTGGAGGTGCGGGGGTTACTGAGGCTGTGTGTGTCTGTGTGCGTCAGGATGTTAAAACACAGCAAAGCCGTCCTGTCCCCAAAATGCTGCTCGACACTGGGACCCACTCCTCCAGTTCAAACCAGTTTACTTTCTGCCATTTTGAGCGTGTGTGTGTGTGTGTGTGTGTGTGTTTGTGTGGGGAGGAGGGGGGGGGTACCGAGGCTGTGGTCCGGCTATCTGGAGAGGAAGTGTGTGTGTCTGTGTGCGTCAGGATGTTAAAACACAGCAAAGCCGTCCTGTCCCCCAAAACGCTGCCCGTCACTGGGACCCACTCCTCCAGTTCAAACCAGTTTGCTTTCTGCCATTTTGAGCGTGTGTGTGTGTGTGTAGCCCCGGGTGGGTGTACATGTGTGTTTTTTCCGCAGTGTCAGGTTCAGTTTTTTTGTCGTCACTTGTGTGCGTTGCCTGCGTTGTGCGTTTGGAGGAAATGTTGTCACACAAACAACAACAGAGGGAACCGGAGAGAATACGCCTCTGTGCCTTTTGTTGTTTACAGCTGGCAGACACACAAACACACAAACACACTGGTTTGATTTAGTACGACTTTCCCTCTGCGGCTGCGTGTGAGTGTGTGTGTGTGTCTGAGTCTGTGTGTGTAACAATGTAGTGGCGCAATCCAAGTCGGGTCAATTGTCCTTTCGCTGATCCGACGAATTCAATGCAGACCGTCTGTGTGTGTGTGTCTGTGTGTCTGTGTGTGCGTGTGTGTCTCTGTGTGTGTGTCTGTGTGTGAATGTGTGTGTGTGTGTGCGTTTCCCCAGTTCCCCAGTTTGGCCGTGGTGATCAAATCCCCTCCGGCCAGCAGGAAAGAGACTTTGTGTGACCTGAAGTTGTGATACCACTGGTCAGTGTGTTAGCGGCCTTTGGAGACCACGGCGTGTGTGTGTGTGTGTGTGTGTGTGTGTGTGTGTGTGCAGATGGAGGATCAGTGGCTGAACTGGATGTGTGTGTGTGTGTGTGTGTGACTTTCAGTCTGGGGAGTAACTGTAGCCTCTTTTCTGGGATCGGGCGCACAGAATGTGTGTCCTTGCATAACATGTGCGTCAGTGTGTGTGTGTGTGTGTGTGTGTGTGTGTCTCTCATGTGGCCTCAGCAGATGTGTCCTGCTCTCAGTGTGGTTCCCCCCCATCACTGCACATCTTACCCGGTTTAATGCGGCCCAGCTCTCACGTCTGGATTCTTC